>NW_027362769.1:71599602-71757102 GCF_046119375.1 Phyllobates terribilis
TACACATATTTGGTAACTCCGTGTCCAGAATGACCCGACCTATAAAAAGGTCCCACTAGTTAATCCCTTCAGTGAACACCGTAAAAAAAAAGAGGCAAAAAATGATGCTTTATCATTGTACCGCCAAACAAAAAGTGCAATAAAACGGGATCAAAAATACAAATGTAAATAAAAATGGTATCGCTGAAAACGTCATCTTGTCCCACAAAAAACAAGCCACCATACAGCTCCATCAGCGGAAAAAGAAAACTGTTATAGCTCTCTGAATAAAGCGATGCAAAAATAATTATTTTTTCTATAAAATAGTTTTTATTGTGTAAAAGTGACAAAACTTAAAAAAAGATATGAATGTGGTATTGCTGTAAACGTACTGACCCGAAGAATAAAGCTGCCTTATCAATTATACCACACGCGGAATGGCCTTAAAAAACAAAACAAAAAACAATTCCTTAATTGCTGTTTTTTGTTTATTCTGCCTCAAAAATGTTATGTGGCTATTAATAACAACCCACAGCTGTTTGATTAGCGTTTACTGGCTAAATTACAGGGGGACCCCAGAAATGTAATGTGTAATGGCAAGTGTGGTAATAGTGTTGGGGTTCATGTCAGCCTTGTATTGGCTGCTGACATGAAGCCCAGGGGTTAGTAATGGAGAGGCCTATAAGACGCCCCCATTACTAACTTTATAGTAAAAGTTGGGAAAGAAACAAAGAGCTTGAATAAAATCTTTTATTTGAAATAAAAGTCTACACTGTTTTACACATTTATTTAAAAATAAAAAACACATTTGTGCTCACCTTACGAATTTTCCTCTGATGCACGTGTCCCCTGTAAAAGACAGAAAATAATAAATAACAAAAATGCTCACCTTACACCTAATCCATCAAAACCCTTGTCCCCTGTAAAAAAACTAAAATAAAAAACAACCATAATACTCACGTATTCAACATACTGTCCCACGCTGTAATCCATCTCTGCAATACTTGGTTTACAAGCTCTGTGATATTTGATTTACAACAATCGCCAAATTTCCAACTTTTTCACAAATAAACGCAAGTCATATCTAAGAAATGTTACCACTATCATGAAGTACAATATGTCACGAAAAAACAATTACAGTATCACTGGGATCCGTTAAAGCGTTTCAGAGTTATTACATCATAAAGTGAGACTGGTCAGAATTGAAAAAAATGGCCTGGTCAGGAAGATGAAAACAGACTTCGGGGTGAAAGGGTTAAAGTTGTACTCTGGTGCCAATCTCTTTCAAATCTAATATGGGTACTGCCAACGAACTTACGACCCTATATATCTTCCAAAATAAGTGCACGATACCTGCTGATCTTGCATGCATCTCAGTAGGTATTCGCACCACTTGATACAACAGTTAGTGAAATAGCCCTTTATCCCCTATCTGACATATGACATACAGTTATGTCATATGCTGGCTCCCTGACTTTGATGCGGACTCAGGGACTAGAATTGAGACTAATCAGCACGTAACCACCCATTGACATGGGGAATACAGGGGAATTGTGACCACATGCATAGGCGGATTATAATGAAAGCAATTTGGGCTACTGTTCAGGGCCCGTGGCTCCAAGGGGGTCCATTGCCAGATTGCCATCATTATAATGGGCTCATACTGTATATAGGAGGCTATGTGTGGGCTCATATTGTATACAGGAGTCTATGTGCGGGCTCCAACTGTATATAGGGGCTATGTGCAGGCTCATACTGTACACAGGAGGTTATGTGCATGCTCATACAGTATATAGGAGGCTATATGGGGCCTCACACTGTATACAGGAGGCTATGTACGAGCTCATACTGTATCCAGAAGGCTATGTGGGTGCTCATACTGTATATAGGAGGCTATATGAGGGCTTACACTGTATACAGGAGGTTATGTGTGGGCTCATACTATATACAGAAGGTTATGTGCGAGCTCATACTGTATCTAGGTAGCTATATATTGGATCATACTTTATATAGGGAGCTATGTGGGGCTTATACTGTATAAAGGGAGCCATGTAGGGGCTCATACTGTATGTAAGGGGCTGTGTGTGGACTCATATCATATGTAGGGGGCTGGGTGAAGGCTTATGTTGTATGTAGGGGCTATGTGCGGGCTCATACTGTATATAGGAGGCTATGCGGGGGCTCACACTTTATATAGGAAGCTATGTGGGGGCTCATACTGTATCTAGGTAGCTATATTGGGGCTCATACTGTATATAGGGAGCTATATGAGACTTATACTGTATACAGGGAGCTATATGGGGGCTCATACTGTATGTAGTAGGCTGTGTGGGGGCTCATATTGTATGTATTGGGCTATGTGGGGGCTAATATTGTATATGGGGGGCTGTGTGGGGGCTCATATTGTATGTAGGGGCTATGTGGGGCATATTGCCTGGGCCTTATCCTAATTGAAGGAATTCCCTGATGAACCCCTGAATAACCGAAAGAGAGGGGAAACGCGTCCAAAGAAAATTCCATTAATCTAAGTACACAAGTGTTCAGGCCATATAGGGTCTATATACTGCATAATAGTACATGCCCATAGAAACGTGACTGTGAGGTATATGGATGGTTTGTGATTGACATCATATATGTTTCGTCCTGGACTTTGTTTGCTTTTTTTCTGGTCAGATTGTTGAAAAATATTGATAAATATATATACTGTATACTGTATGCATGGCACCCCTCCATCCTGGCATGCATGGCACCCCTCCATCCTGGTATGCATGGCACCCCTCATTCTGGTATGTATGGCACTCCCTCCATCCTGGTATGCTTGGCACCCCTCCATCCTGGTATGCATGGCACCCCTGATCTCCATCCTAGAATGCAAGGTTCCCCTCATCCTGGTATGCATGGCATCCCACATCCTTATCCTGGTATGCATGGCATCCCTCATCCTTATCCTAGTATGCATGGCACCCCTCATCCTTATCCTGTTATGCATGGCACCCCTTATCCTTATCCTGGTATGCATGGCACTCCTCATCCCTATCCTGGTATGCATGGCATCCCTCATCCTTATCCTGGTATGCATGGCACCCCTCATCCTTATCCTGGTATGCATGGCACCCCAAATCCCCATCAAGCTGCACATAAAAAAAATAAACACTTCTACTCACCTTTCTTTCCTGTGTTCCAGCACTGCATCCTGCTCTGCTGCCAGCACTGATCTCACCATGTGAGCCTCACTGCCATGCGCCCTCACAAGGTGAGATCAGCTGTGGGAATAGTCACTGCTCCCCACGCCGGGACTGTGTACATGGAGAGCAGTGACTTCATTCTCCTTAATAGCCGACACACAGTGTAGCCGCAGCGTGGCTCCTGCTGCAGCCGGGCGATCGCATGTGCCCGCTATTAAAGAGCATGAATATTCACCCCTCTCTACTCCCATGAGCGTGGAGAGGGGTGAATATTCATGCCCTTTAATAGCAGTCAAACGCGATCGTCCGGCAGCAGCAGGAGCCGCTCTGTAGATACACTGTGTGCCGGCTATTAAGGAGAAAGAATATTCAGTGCTCCCCACACCCATGGGCGTGGTGAGAACTGAATATTAATTGTCTTTA
This sequence comes from Phyllobates terribilis, assembly GCF_046119375.1. Classification (NCBI taxonomy): domain Eukaryota; kingdom Metazoa; phylum Chordata; class Amphibia; order Anura; family Dendrobatidae; genus Phyllobates; species Phyllobates terribilis. The sequence continues at coordinate 71,603,190 of NW_027362769.1, forward strand.
GCAGCAGGGACAATGTAGGCTGCAGCATGCGGCTGCTGCCTCCTGTGCCTCGCTCCTCCGCTGCAACCGCTCCCCCCACAACCCCACAGTATATATATATATATATATATATATATATACCCCCCACATTCAGACTATAAGACGCACCTCCCACTTTCCTTTAAATTTTGGAGGAAAAAAGTGCGTCTGATAGTCCAAAAAATGCGGTATATATATATATATATATATATATATATATATATATATATATACAGTATATATATAATATAACGCTAAAAGCGTCCCTCTGTCTGAAACCTCTATAGACTGCGCAAGCTCGACACACCTGCGCAGTCTGGCTCCAGACAGAAAAACGCGTGGAGCCGTTACAGGTAAGAGGAGTGTATGGCGCCGGAGATCGCGGTATGCGTTCAGTGTCTACACATACAGCGATCTCCGGCGCCATAGTCACATACTTACCTGACTGGGAGGAGTGTTGCCACGGCCCCTCTCTTCTCGCCGGAGACCGGGGAAGGAGTGAAGGCATCGGAATCAGCGCAAGTGCATAGCGCTATCCGGCGCAATTTTACTGAAGACACATTTGCAGTGTGTCTTCAGCAAAATGGCACCGGACAGAACAGTATGGGCACGCTTGTACTCAGGCACCACACTCCTCTCCCGGCCTCCGGCAGAACAGGGCACCGCAGCGCTGGAGCACAGGGAAGAAAGGTGAGTATAAGTGGGTGGGGGGTGAGGGGGCCACACATACCAGGATTGGGGGATGAGAGCATCACACATATCAGGATTAGGGGATGAGGGGGCCACACATACCAAGATTAGGGGATGAGGGGTACCATACATACCAGGATTGAGGGGTGAGGGGACCATGTATACCAGGATTGAGGGGGTGAGGGGACCATGCATACCAGGATTGAGGGGTGAGGGGACCAGGCATACCAGGATTGGGGGGTGAGGGGGCCATGCATACCAGGATTGGGGGATGAGGGGTACCATACATACCAGGATAGGGATGAGGAAGCCATATATACCAGGATGAGGGGTGCCATGCATGCCAGGATTGGGGATGAGGGGTGCCATGCATACCAGGATTGGGGATGAGAGGTGCCATGCATACCAGGGTTGAGATGAGTGGTGCCATGCATACCAGGATTGGGGATGAGGGGTGAAATGCATACCAGGATTGAGGATTAGGAGTGCCATACATACCAGGATTGGGGATGAGGGGTGCCATGCATACCCGGATTGGGGATGAGGGGTGCCATGCATACCAGGATTGGGGATGATGGGTGCCATGCATACCAGGATTCGGGATGAGTAGTGCCATACATAACAGGATTTGGGATGAGGGGTGCCATGCATACCAGGATTGGGGATGAGGGGTTCCATGCATACCAGGATAGAGATCTGAGGGGGCCATGCATGCCAGTATTCGGATGAGGGGCCATGTATACCAGGATAGGGGTGAGGGGTACCATGTATATCAGGATGAGGGGTACCATACATACCAGGATAGGGATGAGGGAGCCATGCATACCAGGATGAGGGGTGCCATGCATGCCAGGATTGGGGATGAGGGGTGCCATGCATACCAGGATTGGGGATGAGGTGTGTCATGTATACCAGGATTGGGATGAGGGGTGCCATGCATACCAGGGTTGAGATGAGTGGTGCCATGCATACCAGGATTGGGGATGAGGGGTGAAATGCATACCAGGATTGGGGATTAGGAGTGCCATACATACCAGGATTGGGGATGAGGGGTGCCATGCATACCCGGATTGGGGATGAGGGGTGCCATGCATACCAGGATTGGGGATGATGGGTGCCATGCCTACCAGGATTCGGGATGAGTAGTGCCATACATAACAGGATTTGGGATGAGGGGTGCCATGCATACCAGGATTGGGGATGAGGGGTGCCATGCATACCAGGATTGGGGATGAGGGGTGCCATGCATACCAGGATTGGGGATGAGGGGTACCATGCATACCAGGATAGAGATCTGAGGGGGCCATGAATGCCAGTATTCGGATGAGGGGCCATGTATACCAGGATAGGGGTGAGGGGTACCATGTATATCAGGATGAGGGGTACCATACATACCAGGATAGGGATGAGGGAGCCATGCATACCAGGATGAGGGGTGCCATGCATGCCAGGATTGGGGATGAGGGGTGCCATGCATACCAGGATTGGGGATGAGGTGTGTCATGCATACCAGGATTGGGATGAGGGGTGCCATGCATACCAGGATTGGGGATGAGGGGTACCATGCATACCAGGATTGAGGATGAGGGGTGCCATGCATACCGGGATTGGGGATTAGGGGTGCCATGCATACCAGGATTTTGGATGAGGGGTGCCATGCATACCAGGATAGGGATGAGGGGTACCATGCATACCAGGATAGGTATGAGGGGTACCATGCCTACCAGGATGAGGGGTACCTTACATACCAGAATAGGGATGAGGGAGCCATGCATACCAGGATGAGGGGCGCCATGCATGCCATGATTGGGAATGAAGGGTGCCATGCATACCAGGATTGGGAATGAGGGGTGCTATGCATACCAGGATTTTGATGAGGGGTGCCATGCATACCAGGATTGGGGATTAGGGGTGCCATGCATACCAGGATTTTGGATGAGGGGTGCCATGCATACCAGGATAGTGATGAGGGGTGCCATGCATACCAGGATAGGGATGAGGTGTACCATGCATACCAGGATGAGGGGTACCTTACATACCAGGATAGGGATGAGGGAGCCATGCATACCAGGATGAGGGGCGCCATGCATGCCATGATTGGGGATGAGGGGTGCCATGCATAACAGGATTGGGGATGAGGGGCGCCATGCATACCAGGTTTGGGGGTGAGTTGTGGCATGCATACAGGATTGGGGGTGAGGGGTGTTTTGCATACCAGGATTGGGGGTAAGGGGTGCCATGCATACCAGGATTGGGGGTGAGGAGTGCAATGCATACCAGGATTAGTGGTGAGGGGTACCATGCATACCAGGATAGGGATGAGGGGTACCATGCATACCAGGATGATGGGTACCTTACATACCAGGATAGGGATGAGGGGCGCCATGCATACCAGGTTTGGGGGTGAGTTGTGCCATGCATACAGGATTGGGGGTGAGGGGTCTCATGCATACCTGGATTGGGGGTAAGGGGTGCCATGCATACCAGGATTAGTGGTGAGGGGTGCCATGCATACCAGGATAGGGATGAGGCATGCCATGCATACCAGGATAGGGATGAGGGCAGCACATAACAGGATGGAGGAACAGGATTGGGGAGCACAAATACCAGGATGGAGGCAGCTCAAATACCAGGATGGGGGCAGCACATACCAGCATGGGAGACAATATACCAATAAAAATGCTCGCCAAACGAGCATAGAACAGGCTCAATAGCTAGTATTCACTACCGTTCAAAAGTTTGGGGTCACCCAGACAATTTTGTGTTTTCCATGAAAACTCATACTTTTATTTATCAAATGAGTTGCAAAATGAATAGAAAATATGGTCCAGACATTGACAAGGTTAGAAATAATGATTTTTATTAGAAAGAATAATTTTCTCCTTTAAACTTTGCTTTCGTCAAAGAATGCTCCCTTTACAGCAATTACAGCTTTGCAGACCTCTGGCATTCTAGCTGTTAATTTGCTGAGGTAATCTTGAGAAATTTCACCCCATGCTTCCTGAAGCCCCTCCCACAAGTTGGATTGGCTTGATGGGCACTTTTTGAGTACCATACGGTCAAGCTGCTCCCACAAAAGCTCAATGGGGTTGAGATTTGGTGACTGCGCTGGCCACTCCATTACAGATAGAATACCAGCTGCCTGCTTCTACCCTAAATAGTTCATGCATAATTTGGAGGTGTGCTTTGGGTCATTGTCCAGTTGTAGGATGAAATTGGCTTCGATCAAGCACTGTCCACAGGGTATGGAATGGCGTTGCAAAATGGAGTGAGAACCTTTCTTATTCAAAATCCCATTTACCTTGTACAAATCTCCTTGAAAAAATAAAAGGCCGTCTTCGATGTATGCAATTCCCCCTTTGAAGTTTTTGAAACATGCCAATTAAGGAAAAAATGTCACATTCAATTGCTTGGCTGTTCTTGTGCAATGCCCACACATTTCACAATGATAAATACATTAAAAGCTCTTGTCAAAAAGTTGTTTTACTTCATTGTTGTGAAACTATGCATGCACAGAGCTTTCAGCAATAATTTTTGTGCATTCCATGAGCAATAGCATGGTTGAAGATTTTTCTAGAATAACCTTAGATGTGTTCTTCCATTTTTAACAAAGGGTATCTTCTAAATATTGTACAGTGAGGACATTTTGGACCATCCATCAAGAAAAGATTACCTCAGAAGAAACTCGAAGAAGATGTTTGGATTTATTGATAATTTTCTTGGAAAACTCCAAATCAAAGTAAGTAGGACAAATGTAATGATCCAATGTTTAGATTTAATCTACCCTGTTTGTCCTACCTGACATGTTTTTTTTCACTTTTTCTGTAGGTCAGGAAAATCCTTACCTGAAAGCCTTATTTGGACCCTTGGAATCCTTGGAAGATATTGTAGAATTCAGGTCACATTCCAATTGTGTGGTAAGCATTTGCTCAAGGACTCTATCACATTTTCAAAGCTTTAAATGTAGACAATATGCAATCATCATGTGTCAGAAAGCTGAGAGGCTTTGCATTGAGATTGCATTTTTATTACTACAATCTAATCTGTTGTGTTTCAGTTAAAAAACAAAAGACCATCCTTGATCCAGACGATATCCATTTTGCATTCGCAGATATATGTTATCCTCAGGCCAATTATGGTAAGAAATACTTGTTCAATTACTTGGTTGTTTCTGTGCATTACCCACACACTTTACAATGATAAATACAGTAAAAGCTCTTGTCAAAGATTTGTTTTTACTGCATTGTTGTGAAATCATGTGCATGCACAGAGCCTGGGGGCGTAAATAGTGATGCGTATTGCAAGGGCCATGGAAAGCTTGATGCGCTTTGAGGAAGAACCATAGAAAGATTCTTACTTCTTTGACAAACAAGCATCTTCTAATTGTTACATTTTGAGGACATTTTTCGACTTTCTATCAAGAATGGATTCCATTAGAAACACCTTGAAGAACATTTGAAGCGTTTGTTCATCAATTTTTAGAAAACACCTAAACAAAGTATGTAAAACAAATTTAGTATTTCAATTTTTGCATTCTATCTTCTCCATTGGTCCTAGCTGACATTTTTTGTTTTGTTTTGTGTAGGTCAGAAAATAATTTCTCTGGAAGCACTTTGTGGACTCTTGGAATCAATGGAATACATTATAGAATTCACGTTGTGCCCCAATTGGGAGGTATGTATTTACTACACCATTCACTTACATGTATATAGCTATGGATGTAGATTAAATGCAATCATCATATGTCAGAAAGCTGAATGGCATTACATTGAGATTGCATTTTTATTACTACAAGCTAATCTGTTTACTTTCCTTAGTTAGAAAAATGAAAGGCCGTCCTCGATCCAGGCAATTTCCCATTTGTAGTAATTGAAATATGTTTTTTTGGGCCAATTATGGAAAGAAGGCTATGTTCAACTACTTGTCTGTACTTGTGCAATGCCTACATATTTCACAATGATGAATAAGTAAAAACTCTTGTCAAAGAGTTGTTTTACTTCATTGTTGTGAAACTATGCATGCACAGAGTTCTGAGCAATAATTTTTGTGCATTCCATGAGCAATAGCATGGTAGATTATTTTTCTAGAAGAACCTTGGATGTGTTCTTCCATTTTTGACAAAGGGAACATCTATTACATGTTGGACTGTGAGAACATTTTGGACCTTCCATCAAGAAAAGATTACCTCGGAAGGACCTAGAAGATGTGTGGATTTATTGATAATTTTCTTGGAAAACTCCAAATCAAAGTAAGTAGGACAAATGTAATAATTCAATGCTTAGATTTAATCTACCCTGTTTGTCCTACCTGATATGGTTTGTTTTTACTATTTTTGTATGTCAGGAAAATTCTTACCTGAAAGCCTTATGTAGACTCTTGGAATCCTTGGAAGATATTGTAGAATTCAGGTCATACTCCAATTGTGTGGTAAGCATTTGCTCATGAACTCTATCACATTTTCAAAGCTTTAAATGTAGACAATATGCAATCATCATGTGTCAGAAAGCTGAGAGGCTTTACATTGAGATTGCATTTTTATTACTACAATCTAATCTGTTGTGTTTCAGTTAAAAAACAAAAGACCATCCTTGATCCAGGCAATATCCTCTTTGCATTCGTAGAAATATGTTATCCTCAGGCCAATTACGGTAAGAAATATTGTTCAACTACTTGGTTGTTTCTGTGCATTACCCACACATTTTACAATGATAAATACAGTAAAAGCTCTTGTCAAAGATTTGTGTTTACTGCATTGTTGTGAAATCATGTGCATGCACAGAGCCTGGGGCATAAATTGTTTTGCGTATTGCATGGACCATGGAATGGTTGATGCACTTTGAGGAAGAACCGTAGAAAGATTCTTACTTCCTTGACAAACAAGCATCTTCTAAGTGTTACATTTTGAGGACATTTTTGGACCTTCTATCAAGAATGGATTCCATTAGAAACTCCTTGAAGAACATGTGAAGCGTTTGTTCATCAATTTTTGAAAAAGACCTAATCAAAGTAAGTAAAACAAATTTAGTTTTTCAATTTTTGCATTCCATCTTCTCCATTGGTCCTAGCTGACATTTTTTGTTTTGTTTTGTGTAGGTCAGAAAATAATTTCTCTGGAAGCACTTTCTGGACTCTTGGAATCAATGGAATACATTATAGAATTCGCGATGTGCCCCAATTGGGAGGTAAGTATTTACTACACCATTCACTTACATGTATATAGCTATGGATGTAGATTAAATGCAATCATCATATATGAGAAAGCTGAAAGGCATTACAGTGAGATTGCATTTTTATTACTACAAGCTAATCTGTTTACTTTCCTTAGTTAGAAAAATGAAAGGCCGTCCTCGATCCAGGCAATTCCCCCTTTGTAGTAATTGAAATATGTTTTTTTGGGCCAGTTATGGAAAGAAGGCTATGTTCAACTACTTGTCTGTACTTGTGCAATGCCCACACATTTCACAATGATGAATAAGTAAAAACTCTTGTCAAAGAGTTGTTTTACTGCATTGTTGTGAAACTATGCATGCACAGAGCTCTGAGCAATAATTTTTGTGCATTCCATGAGCAATAGCATGGTAGATGATTTTTCTAGAAGAACCTTGGATGTGTTCTTCCATTTTTGACAAAGGGGACATCTTTTATATGGTGGACTGTGAGAACATTTTGGACCTTCCATCAAAAAAAGATTACCTCAGAAGGACCTAGAAGAAGATGTGTGGATTAATTGATAATTTTCTTGGAAAACTCCAAATCAAAGTAAGTAGGACAAATGTAATAATTCAATGTTTAGATTTAATCTACCCTGTTTGTCCTTCCTCATATGGTTTGTTTTTACTTTTTTTGTAGGTCAGGAAAATCCTTACCTGAAAGCCTTATGTGGACTCTTGGAATCCTTGGAAGATATTGTAGAATTCAGGTCATACTCCAATTGTGTGGTAAGCATTTGCTCAAGAACTCTGTCACATTTTCATAGAATTAAATGTAGACAATATGCAATCATCATGTGTCAGAAAGCTGAGAGGCTTTACATTGAGATTGCATTTTTATTACTACATTCTAATCTGTTGTGTTTCAGTTAAAAAACAAAAGACAATCCTTGATCCAGGCAATATCCTCTTTGCAGTTGTAGAAATATGTTATCCTCAGGTCAATTACGGTAAGAAATACTTGTTCAACTACTTGGTTGTTTCTGTGCATTACCCACATATTTTACAATGATAAATACAGTAAAAGCTCTTGTCAAAGATTTGTTTTTACTGCATTGTTGTGAAATCTTGTGCATGCACAGAGCCTGGGGCGTAAATTGTTTTGCGTATTGCATGGACCATGGAATGGTTGATGCACTTTGAGGAAGAACCGTAGAAAGATTCTTACTTCCTTGACAAACAAGCACTTTCTAAGTGTTACATTTTGAGGACATTTTTGGACCTTCTATCAAGAATGGATTCCATTAGAAACTCCTTGAAGAACATGTGAAGCGTTTGTTCATCAATTTTTGAAAAAGACCTAATCAAAGTAAGTAAAGCAAATTTAGTATTTCAATTTTTGCATTCTATCTTCTCCATTGGTCCTAGCTGACATTTTTTGTTTTGTTTTGTGTAGGTCAGAAAATAATTTCTCTGGAAGCACTTTGTGCACTCTTGGAATCAATGGAATACATTATAGAATTCGCATTGTGCCCCAATTGGGAGGTAAGTATTTACTACACCATTCATTTACATGTATATAGCTATGGATGTAGATTAAATGCAATCATCATATGTCAGAAAGCTGAAAGGCATTACATTGAGATTGCATTTTTATTACTACAAGCTAATCTGTTTACTTTCCTTAGTTAGAAAAATGAAAGGCCGTCCTCGATCCAGGCAATTCCCCCTTTGTAGTAATTGAAATATGTTTTTTTGGGCCAATCATGGAAAGAAGGCTATGTTCAACTACTTGTCTGTGCTTGTGCAATGCCTACACATTTCACAATGATGAATAAGTAAAAACTCTTGTCAAAGAGTTGTTTTACTGCATTGTTGTGAAACTATGCATGCACAGAGCTCTGAGCAATAATTTTTGTGCATTCCATGAGCAATAGCATGGTAGATTATTTTTCTAGAAGAACCTTGGATGTGTTCTTCCATTTTTGACAAAGGGAACATCTTTTAAATGTTGGACTGTGACAACATTTTGGACCTTCCATCAAGAAAAGATTACCTCAGAAGGACCTAGAAGAAGATGTGTGGATTTATTGATAATTTTCTTGGAAAACTCCAAATCAAAGTAAGTAGGACAAATGTAATAATTCAATGCTTAGATTTAATCTACCTGTTTGTCCTACCTGATATGGTTTGTTTTTACTATTTTTGTATGTAAGGAAAATTCTTACCTGAAAGCCTTATGTAGACTCTAGGAATCCTTGGAAGATATTGTAGAATTCAGGTCATGCTCCAATTGTGTGGTAAGCATTTGCTCAAGAACTCTATCACATTTTCAAAGCTTTAAATGTAGACAATATGCAATCATCATGTGTCAGAAAGCTGAGAGGCTTTACATTGAGATTGCATTTTTATTACTACAATCTAATCTGTTGTGTTTCAGTTGAAAAACAAAAGACCATCCTTGATCCAGGCAATATCCTCTTTGCAGTCGTAGAAATATGTTATCCTCAGGCCAATTACGGTAAGAAATACTTGTTCAACTACTTGGATGTTTCTGTGCATTACCCACACATTTTACAATGATAAATACAGTAAAAGCTCTTGTCAAAGATTTGTTTTTACTGCATTGTTGTGAAATCATGTGCATGCACAGAGCCTGGGGCGTAAATTGTTTTGCGTATTGCATGGACCATGGAATGGTTGATACACTTTGAGGAAGAACCGTAGAAAGATTCTTACTTCCTTGACAAACAATCATCTTCTAAGTGTTACATTTTGAGAACATTTTTGGACCTTCTATCAAGAATGAATTCCATTAGAAACTCCTTGAAGAACATGTGAAGCGTTTGTTCATCAATTTTTGGAAAAGACCTAATCAAAGTAAGTAAAACAAATTTAGTATTTCAATTTTTGCATTCTATCTTCTCCATTGGTCCCAGCTGACATTTTTTGTTTTGTTTAGTGTAGGTCAGAAAATAATTTCTCTGGAAGCACTTTGTGGACTCTTGGAATCAATGGAATACATTATAGAATTCGCATTGTGCCCCAATTGGGAGGTAAGTATTTACTACACCATTCACTTACATGTATATAGCTATGGATGTAGATTAAATGCAATCATCATATGTCAGAAAGCTGAAAGGCATTACAGTGAGATTGCATTTTTATTACTACAAGCTAATCTGTTTACTTTCCTTAGTTAGAAAAATGAAAGGCCGTCCTCGATCCAGGCAATTTCCCATTTGTAGTAATTGAAATATGTTTTTTTGGGACAATTATGGAAAGAAGGCTATGTTCAACTACTTGTCTGTACTTGTGCAATGCCTACATATTTCACAATGATGAATAAGTAAAAACTCTTGTCAAAGAGTTGTTTTACTTCATTGTTGTGAAACTATGCATGCACAGAGTTCTGAGCAATAATTTTTGTGCATTCCATGAGCAATAGCATGGTAGATTATTTTTCTAGAAGAACCTTGGATGTGTTCTTCCATTTTTGACAAAGGGAACATCTATTAAATGTTGGACTGTGAGAACATTTTGGACATTCCATCAAGAAAAGATTACCTCAGAAGGACCTAGAAGAAGATGTGTGGATTTATTGATAATTTTCTTTGAAAACTCCAAATCAAAGTAAGTAGGACAAATGTAATAATTCAATGCTTAGATTTAATCTACCCTGTTTGTCCTACCTGATATGGTTTGTTTTTACTTTTTTTGTAGGTCAGGAAAATCCTTACCTGAAAGCCTTATGTGGACTCTTGGAATCTTTGGAAGATATTGTAGAATTCAGGTCATACTCCAATTGTGTGGTAAGCATTTGCTGAAGAACTCTATCACATTTTCAAAGCTTTAAATGTAGACAATATGCAATCATCATGTGTCAGAAAGCTGCGAGGCTTTACATTGAGATTGCATTTTTATTACTACAATCTAATCTGTTGTGTTTCAGTTAAAAAACAAAAGACCATCCTTGATCCAGGCAATATCCTCTTTGCAGTCGTAGAAATATGTTATCCTCAGGCCAATTACGGTAAGAAATATTGTTCAACTACTTGGTTGTTTCTGTGCATTACCGACACATTTTACAAAGATAAATACAGTAAAAGCTCTTGTCAAAGATTTGTTTTTACTGCATTGTTGTGAAATCATGTGCATGCACAGAGCCTGGGGCGTAAATTGTTTTGCGTATTGCATGGACCATGGAATGGTTGATGCACTTTGAGGAAGAACCGTAGAAAGATTCTTACTTCCTTGACAAACAAGCATCTTCTTCTAAGTGTTACAATTTGAGGACATTTTTGGACCTTCTATCAAGAATGGATTCCATTAGAAACTCCTTGAAGAACATGTGAAGCGTTTGTTCATCAATTTTTGAAAAACACCTAATCAAAGTAAAACAAATTTAGTATTTCAATTTTTGCATTCTATCTTCTCCATTGGTCCTAGCTGACATTTTTTGTTTTGTTTTGTGTAGGTCAGAAAATAATTTCTCTGGAAGCACTTTGTGGACTCTTGGAATCAATGGAATACATTATAGAATTTGCGTTGTGCCCCAATTGGGAGGTAAGTATTTAGTACACCATTCACTTACATGTATATAGCTATGGATGTAGATTAAATGCAATCATCATAAGTCAGAAAGCTGAAAGGCATTACATTAAGATTGCATTTTTATTACTACAAGCTAATCTGTTTACTTTCCTTAGTTAGAAAAATGAAAGGCCGTCCTCGATCCAGGGAATTCCCCCTTTGTAGTAATTTGAAATATGTTTTTTTGGGCCAATTATGGAAAGAAGGCTATGTTCAACTACTTGTCTGTACTTGTGCAATGCCTACACATTTCACAATGAAGAATAAGTAAAAACTCTTGTCAAAGGGTTGTTTTATTGCATTGTTGTGAAACTATGCATGCACAGAGCTCTGAGCAATAATTTTTGTGCATTCAATGAGCAATAGCATGGTAGATGATTTTTCTAGAAGAACCTTGGATGTGTTCTTACATTTTTGACAAAGGGGACATCTTTTAAATGTTGGACTGTGAGAACATTTTGGACCTTCCATCAAGAAAAGATTACCTCAGAAGAACCTAGAAGAAGATGTGTGGATTTATTGATAATTTTCTTGGAAAACTCCAAATCAAAGTAAGTAGGACAAATGTAATAATTCAATGCTTAGAAATAATCTACCCTGTTTGTCCAACCTGATATGGTTTGTTTTTACTTTTTTTGCAGGTCAGGAAAATCCTTACCTGAAAGCCTTATGTGGACTCTTGGAATCCTTGGAACATATTGTAGAATTCAGGTCATACTCCAATTGTGTGGTAAGCATGTGCTCAAGAACTCTATCATATTTTCAAAGCTTTAAATGTAGACAATATGCAATCATCATGTGTCAGAAAGCTGAGAGGCTTTACATTGAGATTGCATTTTTATTACTACAATCTAATCTGTTGTGTTTCAGTTAAAAAACAAAAGACCATCCTTGATCCAGGCAATATCCTCTTTGCAGTCGTAGAAATATGTTATCCTCAGGCCAATTACGGTAAGAAATATTGTTCAACTACTTGGTTGTTTCTGTGCATTACCCACACATTTTACAATGATAAATACAGTAAAAGCTCTTGTCAAAGATTTGTTTTTACTGCATTGTTGTGAAATCATGTGAATGCACAGAGCCTGGGCGTAAATTGTTTTGCGTATTTCATGGACCATGGAATGGTTGATGCACTTTGAGGAAGAACCGTAGAAAGATTCTTACTTCCTTGACAAACAAGCATCTTCTAAGTGTTACATTTTGAGGACATTTTTGGACCTTCTATCAAGAATGGATTCCATTAGAAACTCCTTGAAGAACATGTGAAGCGTTTGTTCATTAATTTTTGGAAAAGACCTAATTAAAGTAAATAAAACAAATTTAGTATTTCAATTTTTGCATTCTATCTTCTCCATTGGTCCTAGCTGACATTTTTTGTTTTGTTTTGAGTAGGTCAGAAAATAATTTCTCTGGAAGCACTTTGTGGACTCTTGGAATCAATGGAATACATTATAGAATTTGCGATGTTCCCCAATTGGGAGGTAAGTATTTACTAAACCATTCACTTACATGTATATAGCTATGGATGTAGATTAAATGCAATCATCATATATCAGAAAGCTGAAAGGCATTACATTGAGATTGCATTTTTATTACTACAAGCTAATCTGTTTACTTTCCTTAGTTAGAAAAATGAAAGGCCGTCCTCGATCCAGGCAATTCCACCTTTGTAGTAATTGAAATATGTTTTTTTTGGCCAATTATGGAAAGAAGGCTATGTTCAACTACTTGTCTGTACTTGTACAATGCCCACACATTTCACAATGATGAATAAGTAAAAACTCTTGTCAAAGAGTTGTTTTACTTCATTGTTGTGAAACTATGCATGCACAGAGTTCTGAGCAATAATTTTTGTGCATTCCATGAGCAATAGCATGGTAGATTATTTTTCTAGAAGAACCTTGGATGTGTTCTTCCATTTTTGACAAAGGGAACATCTATTAAATGTTGGACTGTGAGAACATTTTGGACCTTCCATCAAGAAAAGATTACCTCAGAAGGACCTAGAAGATGTGTGGATTTATTGATAATTTTCTTGGAAAACTCCAAATCAAAGTAAGTAGGACAAATGTAATAATTCAATGCTTAGATTTAATCTACCGTGTTTGTCCTACCTGATATGGTTTGTTTTTACTATTTTTGTATGTCAGGAAAATTCTTACCTGAAAGCCTTATGAAGACTCTTGGAATCCTTGGAAGATATTGTAGAATTCAGGTCATACTCCAATTGTGTGGTAAGCATTTGCTCAAGAACTCTATCACATTTTCAAAGCTTTAAATGTAGACAATATGCAATCATCATGTGTCAGAAAGATGAGAGGCTTTACATTGAGATTGCATTTTTATTACTACAATCTAATCTGTTGTGTTTCAGTTAAAAAACAAAAGACCATCCTTGATCCAGGCAATATCCTCTTTGCATTTGTAGAAATATGTTACCCTCAGGCCAATTACGGTAAGAAATATTGTTCAACTACTTGGTTGTTTCAGTGCATTACCCACACATTTTACAATGATAAATACAGTAAAAGCTCTTGTCAAAGATTTGTGTTTACTGCATTGTTGTGAAATCATGTGCATGCACCGAGCCTGGGGCATAAATTGTTTTGCGTATTGCATGGACCATGGAATGGTTGATGCACTTTGAGGAAGAACCGTAGAAAGATTCTTACTTCCTTGACAAACAAGCATCTTCTAAGTGTTACATTTTGAGGACATTTTTGGACATTCTATCAAGAATGGATTCCATTAGAAACTCCTTGAAGAACATGTGAAGCGTTTGTTCATCAATTTTTGGAAAAGACCTAATCAAAGTAAGTAAAACAAATTTAGTTTTTCAATTTTTGCATTCTATCTTCTCCATTGGTCCTAGCTGACATTTTTTGTTTTGTTTTGTGTAGTTCAGAAAATAATTTCTCTGGAAGCACTTTGTGGACTCTTGGAATCAATGGAATACATTATAGAATTCGCATTGTGCCCCAATTGGGAGGTAAGTATTTACTACACCATTCATTTACATGTATATAGCTATGGATGTAGATTAAATGCAATCATCATATGTCAGAAAGCTGAAAGGCATTACATTGAGATTGCATTTTTATTACTACAAGCTAATCTGTTTACTTTCCTTAGTTAGAAATTAAAGGCCGTCCTCGATCCAGGCAATTCCCCCTTTGTAGTAATTGAAATATGTTTTTTTGGGCCAATCATGGAAAGAAGGCTATGTTCAACTACTTGTCTGTACTTATGCAATGCCCACACATTTCACAATGATGAATAAGTAAAAACTCTTGTCAAAGAGTTGTTTTACTGCATTGTTGTGAAACTATGCATGCACAGAGCTCTGAGCAATAATTTTTGTGCATTCCATGAGCAATAGCATGGTAGATTATTTTTCTAGAAGAACCTTGGATGTGTTCTTCCATTTTTGACAAAGGGAACATCTTTTAAATGTTGGACTGTGACAACATTTTGGACCTTCCATCAAGAAAAGATTACCTCAGAAGGACCTAGAAGAAGATGTGTGGATTTATTGATAATTTTCTTGGAAAACTCCAAATCAAAGTAAGTAGGACAAATGTATTAATTCAATGCTTAGATTTAATCTACCTGTTTGTCCTACCTGATATGGTTTGTTTTTACTATTTTTGTATGTAAGGAAAATTCTTACCTGAAAGCCTTATGTAGACTCTAGGAATCCTTGGAAGATATTGTAGAATTCAGGTCATGCTCCAATTGTGTGGTAAGCATTTGCTCAAGAACTCTATCACATTTTCAAAGCTTTAAATGTAGACAATATGCAATCATCATGTGTCAGAAAGCTGAGAGGCTTTACATTGAGATTGCATTTTTATTACTACAATTTAATCTGTTGTGTTTCAGTTAAAAAACAAAAGACCATCCTTGATCCAGGCAATATCCTCTTTGCAGTCGTAGAGATATGTTATCCTCAGGCCAATTACGGTAAGAAATACTTGTTCAACTACTTGGATGTTTCTGTGCATTACCCACACATTTTACAATGATAAATACAGTAAAAGCTCTTGTCAAAGATTTGTTTTTACTGCATTGTTGTGAAATCATGTGCATGCACAGAGCCTGGGGCGTAAATTGTTTTGCGTATTGCATGGACCATGGAATGGTTGATGCACAAAGATTCTTACTTCCTTGACAATCATCTTCTAAGTGTTACATTTTGAGAACATTTTTGGACCTTCTATCAAGAATGAATTCCATTAGAAACTCCTTGAAGAACATGTGAAGCGTTTGTTCATCAATTTTTGGAAAAGACCTAATCAAAGTAAGTAAAACAAATTTAGTATTCCAATTTTTGCATTCTATCTTCTCCATTGGTCCTAGCTGACATTTTTTGTTTTGTTTAGTGTAGGTCAGAAAATAATTTCTCTGGAAGCACTTTGTGGACTCTTGGAATCAATGGAATACATTATAGAATTCGCATTGTGCCCCAATTGGGAGGTAAGTATTTACTACACCATTCACTTACATGTATATAGCTATGGATATAGATTAAATGCAATCATCATATGTCAGAAAGCTGAAAGGCATTACAGTGAGATTGCATTTTTATTACTACAAGCTAATCTGTTTACTTTCCTTAGTTAGAAAAATGAAAGGCCGTCCTCGATCCAGGCAATTTCCCATTTGTAGTAATTGAAATATGTTTTTTTGGGCCAATTATGGAAAGAAGGTCATGTTCAACTACTTGTCTGTACTTGTGCAATGCCTACATATTTCACAATGATGAATAAGTAAAAACTCTTGTCAAAGAGTTGTTTTACTTCAGTGTTGTGAAACTATGCATGCACAGAGTTCTGAGCAATAATTTTTGTGCATTCCATGAGCAATAGCATGGTAGATTATTTTTCTAGAAGAACCTTGGATGTGTTCTTCCATTTTTGACAAAGGGAACATCTATTAAATGTTGGACTGTGAGAACATTTTGGACATTCCATCAAGAAAAGATTACCTCAGAAGGACCTAGAAGAAGATGTGTGGAATTATTGATAATTTTCTTTGAAAACTCCAAATCAAAGTAAGTAGGACAAATGTAATAATTCAATGCTTAGATTTAATCTACCCTGTTTGTCCTACCTGATATGGTTTGTTTTTACTTTTTTTGTAGGTCAGGAAAATCCTTACCTGAAAGCCTTATGTGGACTCTTGGAATCTTTGGAAGATATTGTAGAATTCAGGTCATACTCCAATTGTGTGGTAAGCATTTGCTGAAGAACTCTATCACATTTTCAAAGCTTTAAATGTAGACAATATGCAATCATCATGTGTCAGAAAGCTGCGAGGCTTTACATTGAGATTGCATTTTTATTACTACAATCTAATCTGTTGTGTTTCAGTTAAAAAACAAAAGACCATCCTTGATCCAGGCAATATCCTCTTTGCAGTCGTAGAAATATGTTATCCTCAGGCCAATTACGGTAAGAAATATTGTTCAACTACTTGGTTGTTTCTGTGCATTACCGACACATTTTACAATGATAAATACAGTAAAAGCTCTTGTCAAAGATTTGTTTTTACTGCATTGTTGTGAAATCATGTGCATGCACAGAGCCTGGGGCGTAAATTGTTTTGCGTATTGCATGGACCATGGAATGGTTGATGCACTTTGAGGAAGAACCGTAGAAAGATTCTTACTTCCTTGACAAACAAGCATCTTCTTCTAAGTGTTACAATTTGAGGACATTTTTGGACCTTCTATCAAGAATGGATTCCATTAGAAACTCCTTGAAGAACATGTGAAGCGTTTGTTCATCAATTTTTGAAAAACACCTAATCAAAGTAAAACAAATTTAGTATTTCAATTTTTGCATTCTATCTTCTCCATTGGTCCTAGCTGACATTTTTTGTTTTGTTTTGTGTAGGTCAGAAAATAATTTCTCTGGAAGCACTTTGTGGACTCTTGGAATCAATGGAATACATTATAGAATTTGCGTTGTGCCCCAATTGGGAGGTAAGTATTTAGTACACCATTCACTTACATGTATATAGCTATGGATGTAGATTAAATGCAATCATCATATGTCAGAAAGCTGAAAGGCATTACATTGAGATTGCATTTTTATTACTACAAGCTAATCTGTTTACTTTCCTTAGTTAGAAAAATGAAAGGCCGTCCTCGATCCAGGCAATTCCCCCTTTGTAGTAATTTGAAATATGTTTTTTTGGGCCAATTATGGAAAGAAGGCTATGTTCAACTACTTGTCTGTACTTGTGCAATGCCTACACATTTCAAAATGAAGAATAAGTAAAAACTCTTGTCAAAGGGTTGTTTTACTGCATTGTTGTGAAACTATGCATGCACAGAGCTCTGAGCAATAATTTTTGTGCATTCAATGAGCAATAGCATGGTAGATGATTTTTCTAGAAGAACCTTGGATGTGTTCTTCCATTTTTGACAAAGGGGACATCTTTTAAATGCTGGACTGTGAGAACATTTTGGACCTTCCATCAAGAAAAGATTACCTCAGAAGAACCTAGAAGAAGATGTGTGGATTTATTGATAATTTTCTTGGAAAACTCCAAATCAAAGTAAGTAGGACAAATGTAATAATTCAATGCTTAGATTTAATCTACCCTGTTTGTCCTACCTGATATGGTTTGTTTTTACTTTTTTTGTAGGTCAGGAAAATCCTTACCTGAAAGCCTTATGTGGACTCTTGGAATCTTTGGAAGATATTGTAGAATTCAGGTCATACTCCAATTGTGTGGTAAGCATTTGCTCAAGAACTCTATCACATTTTCAAAGCTTTAAATGTAGACAATATGCAATCATCATGTGTCAGAAAGCTGAGAGGCTTTACATTGAGATTGCATTTTTATTACTACAATCTAATCTGTTGTGTTTCAGTTAAAAAACAAAAGACCATCCTTGATCCAGGCAATATCCTCTTTGCAGTCGTAGAAATATGTTATCCTCAGGCCAATTACGGTAAGAAATATTGTTCAACTACTTGGTTGTTTCTGTGCATTACCCACACATTTTACAATGATAAATACAGTAAAAGCTCTTGTCAAAGATTTGTTTTTACTGCATTGTTGTGAAATCATGTGCATGCACAGAGCCTGGGGCGTAAATTGTTTTGCGTATTGCATGGACCATGGAATGGTTGATGCACTTTGAGGAAGAACCGTAGAAAGATTCTTACTTCCTTGACAAACAAGCATCTTCTAAGTGTTACATTTTGAGGACATTTTGGACCTTCTATCAAGAATGGATTCCATTAGAAACTCCTTGAAGAACATGTGAAGCGTTTGTTCATCAATTTTTGGAAAAGACCTAATCAAAGTAAGTAAAACAAATTTAGTATTTCAATTTTTGCATTCTATCTTCTCCATTGGTCCTAGCTGACATTTTTTGTTTTGTTTTGTGTAGGTCAGAAAATAATTTCTCTGGAAGCACTTTGTGGACTCTTGGAATCAAAGGAATACATTATAGAATTCGCGATGTGTCCCAATTGGGAGGTATGTATTTACTACACCATTCACTTACATGTATATAGCTATGGATGTAGATTAAATGCAATCATCATATGTCAGAAAGCTGAAAGGCATTACATTGAAGATTGCATTTTTATTACTACAAGCTAATCTGTTTACTTTCCTTAGTTAGAAAAATGAAAGGCTGTCCTCGATCCAGGCAATTCCCCCTTTGCAGTAATTGAAATATGTTTTTTTTAGGCCAATTATGGAAAGAAGGTCATGTTCAACTACTTGTCTGTACTTGTGCAATGCCTACACATTTCACAATGATGAATAAGTTAAAACTCTTGTCAAAGAGTTGTTTTACTGCATTGTTGTGAAACTATGCATGCACAGAGCTCTGAGCAATAATTTTTGTGCATTCCATGAGCAATAGCATGGTAGATGATTTTTCTAGAAGAACCTTGGATGTGTTCTTCCATTTTTGACAAAGGGGACATCTTTTAAATGTTGGACTGTGAGAACATTTTGGACCTTCCATCAAGAAAAGTTTACCTCAGAAGAACCTAGAAGAAGATGTGTGGATTTATTGATAATTTTCTTGGAAAACTCCAAATCAAAGTAAGTAGGACAAATGTAATAATTCAATGCTTAGATTTAATCTACCCTGTTTGTCCTACCTGATATGGTTTGTTTTTACTTTTTTTGTAGGTCAGGAAAATCCTTACCTGAAAGCCTTATGTGGACTCTTGGAATCTTTGGAAGATATTGTAGAATTCAGTTCATACTCCAATTGTGTGGTAAGCATTTGCTGAAGAACTCTATCACATTTTCAAAGCTTTAAATGTAGACAATATGCAATCATCATGTGTCAGAAAGCTGAGAGGCTTTATATTGAGATTGCATTTTTATTACTACAATCTAATGTGTTGTGTTTCAGTTAAAAAAACAAAAGACCATCCTTGATCCAGGCAATATCCTCTTTGCAGTCGTACAAATATGTTCTCCTCAGGCCAATTACGGTAAGAAATATTGTTCAACTACTTGGTTGTTTCTGTGCATTACCCACACATTTTACAATGATAAATACAGTAAAAGCTGTGGTCAAAGATTTGTTTTTACTGCATTGTTGTGAAATCATGTGCATGCACAGAGCCCGGGGCATAAATTGTTTTGCGTATTGCATGGACAATGGAATGGTTGATTCACTTTGAGGAAGAACCGTAGAAAGATTCTTACTTCCTTGACAAACAAGCATCTTCTTTTAAGTTTTACAATTTGAGGACATTTTTGGACCTTCTATCAAGAATGGATTCCATTAGAAACTCCTTGAAGAACATGTGAAGCATTTGTTCATCAATTTTTGGAAAACACCTAATCAAAGTATGTGAAACAAATTTAGTATTTCAATTTTTGCATTCTATCTTCTCCATTGGTCCTAGCTGACATTTTTTGTTTTGTTTTGTGTAGGTCAGAAAATAATCTCTCTGGAAGCACTTTGTAGACTCTTGGAAACAATGGAATACATTATAGAATTTGTGTTGTGCTCCAATTGGGAGGTAAGTATTTACTACACCATTCACTTACATGTATATAGCTATGGATGTAGATTAAATGCAATCATCATATGTCAGAAAGCTGAGAGGCTTTACATTAAGATTGCATTTTTATTACTACAAGCTAATCTGTTTGCTTTCCTTAGTTAGAAAAATGAAAGGCCGTCCTCGATCCAGGCAATTCCCCCTTTGTTGTAATTGAAATATGTCTTTTTGGGCCAATTATGGAAAGAAGGTCATGTTCAACTATTTGTCTGTAGTTGTGCAATGCCCACACATTTCACAATGATGAATAAGTAAAATTCTTGTCAAAGAGTTGTTTTACTGCATTGTTGTGAAACTATGCATGCACAGAGCTCTGAGCAATAAGTTTTGTGCATTCCATGAGCAATTGCATGGTAGATGATTTTTCTAGAAGAACCTTCGATGTGTTCTTCCATTTTTGACAAAGGGACATCTTTTAAATGTTGGACTGTGAGAACATTTTGGACCTTCCATCAAGAAAAGATTACCTCAGAAGGACCTAGAAGAAGATGTGTGGATTTATTGATAATTTTTTTGGAAAACTCCAAATCAAAGTAAGCAGGACAAATGTAATAATTCAATGCTTAGATTTAATCTACCCTGTTTGTCCTACCTGATATGGTTTGTTTTTACTATTTTTGTATGTCAGCAAAATTCTTACCTGAAAGCCTTATGTGGACTCTTGGAATCATTGGAAGATATTGTAGAATTCAGGTCATACTCCAATTGTGTGGTAAGCATTTTCTCAAGAACTCTATCACATTTTCAAAGCTTTAAATGTAGACAATATGCAATCATCATGTGTCAGAAAGCTGAGAGGCTTTACATTGAGATTGCATTTTTATTACTACAATCTAATCTGTTGTGTTTCAGTTAAAAAACAAAAGACCATCCTTGATCCAGGCAATATCCTCTTTGCAGTCGTAGAAATATGTAATCCTCAGGCCAATTACGGTAAGAAATACTAGTTCAACTACTCGGTTGTTTCTGTGCATTACCCACACATTTTACGATGATAAATACAATAAAAGCTCTTGTCAAAGATTTGTTTTTACTGCATTGTTGTGAAATCATGTGCATGCACAGAGCCTGGGGCGTAAATTGTTTTGTGTATTGCATGGGCCATGGAATGGTTGATGCACTTTGAGGAAGATCCGTAGAAAGATTCTTACCTCCTTGACAAACAAGCATGTTCTAAGTGTTACATTTTGAGGACATTTTTGGACCTTCTATCAATAAAGGATTCCATTAGAAACTCCTTGAAGAACATGTGAAGCATTTGTTCATCAATTTTTGGAAAACACCTAATCAAAGTAAGTAAAACAAATTTAGTATTTCAATTTTTGCATTCTATCTTCTCCATTGGTCCTAGCTGACATTTTTTGTTTTGTTTTGTGTAGGTCAGAAAATAATTCCTCTGGAAGCACTTTGTGGACTCTTGGAATCAATGGAATACATTATAGAATTTGCGTTGTGCCCCGATTGGGAGGTAAGTATTTACTACACCATTCACTTACATGTATATAGCTATGGATGTAGATTAAATGCAATCATCATATGTCAGAAAGCTGAAAGACATTACATTGAGATTGCATTTTTATTACTACAAGCTAATCTGTTTACTTTCCTTAGTTAGAAAAATGAAAGGCCGTCCTCGATCCAGGCAATTCCCCTTTTGTAGTTAATGAAATATGTTTTTTTGGGCCAATTATGGAAAGAAGGTCATGTTCAACTACTTGTCTGTACTTGTGCAATGCTCACACATTTCACAATGATGAATAAGTAAAAACTCTTGTTAAAGAGTTGTTTTACTGCATTGTTGTGAAACTATGCATGCACAGAGCTCTGAGCAATAATTTTTGTGCATTCCATGAGCAATAGCATGGTAGATTATTTTTCTAGAAGAACCTTGGATGTGTTCTTCCATTTTTGACAAAGGGGACATCTTTTAAATGTTGGACTGTGAGAACATTTTGGACCTTCCATCAAGAAAAGATTAACTCAGAAGGACCTAGAAGAAGATGTGTGGATTTGTTGATAATTTTCTTGGAAATCTCGGAATCAAAGTAAGTAGGACAAATGTAATAATTCAATGCTTAGATTTAATCTACCCTGTTTGTCCTACCTGATATGGTTTGTTTTTAATTTTTTTGTAGGTCAGGAAAATCCTTACCTGAAAGCCTTATGTGGACTCTTGTAATCCTTGGAAGATATTGTACAATTCAGGTCATACTCCAATTATGTGGTAAGTAGTGTTGAGCGAACATGCTCAACACTGCTCGGTACTCGCCCGAGCATCACGCTACTCGGGATGTTCGGCGAGCACCGAGCATTTCCGGGTTACTCGGGGGGGAGCTCTTGTCTCCGCCCTGCATGTTTGGCGATCTTTACAGAGCCAATGAACATGCAGGGATTGCCAGCCAGTCACTGTAATGCCGCAGCCATGTTGTTTGTGGGCATTACAGTGATTGGCTGGCCGCACAGCGTCACCTCGAGTATTTAAAACCAGGCGCCGCCATCTTGGACACAGTCGCTCCGGATCAGACAGTGTAGGGACAGCGCTGCTGATTTAGGGAGAGATATATCCTGCAAAATAGTTAGTGTAGGGTCTGTAAAGGCTGCCAGATCAAACAAACAGTCCTTCTCAGGACTAATATCCATCCCAGTTATATCAGGCAGGCAGGCTGTATAGGAGACGCATTGGTTATACCAGCAAACGCTGCATTATAGTCCTGTGTGCTGCTCCTGTTGCTGAAATTGCTGGACTTAGCTCCAGGTCCCGGGGACCAGGAAAAATCCTTTTTTTTTAATCTAAATCCTCTTTTTTTTTTCCTCCTTCACAATGTACAAATACCCATCTTATTAACCTTTTGGTGTCCCCCCCCCCCCAAAAAAAAAGTGTGCCTCTGATTTTTCAGACAAAAATATATCTGTTGAAAATAGTCTGGTGTAGGCCAGAGAAATACAAGTGTGGTTTTGCAGTTCTATGGGCCATTTGTATCTAAAAAAAAACAGTTTGAGTGTGTCGCTCACTGTTCAGCCGCAAATATATATATATTTTAAAAAGCCTGGTATACACCAGTAAATTATTACTGTGGTTTTGATGTTCCACGGTAAAACATCTCTATTATCCTGTTTTTGGCATTTTTTGCTGTATAAAAATAATAATAGTGTCTCCCTGATTTTTCAGACATAAATATATCTGTTGAAAATAGTCTGGTGTAGGCCAGAGAGACAGAAGTGTGCTTTTGCTGTTCCACGGTAAAAAATCTCTATTATCCTACTTTTTGCATTTTTTGCTGTAAAAAAAAAAAAATAGTGTCTCCCTGATTTTTCAGACACAAATATATCTGTTGAAAATAGTCTGGTGTAGGCCCGAGAAATACAAGTGTGGTTTTGCAGTTTCACGGTACAAACCTCTGTATTATCCACTTTTGGGCCATTTGTATCTAAAAAAAACAGTTTGAGTGTGTCGCTCACTGTTCAGCCGCAAATATATATATATTTTAAAAAGCCTGGTATACACCAGTAAATTATAACTGTGGTTTTGCTGTTCCACGGTAAAAAATATCTATTATTCAGGTTTTGGTAGTTTTTTCCGTAAAGAAAAACAGTAGTGTCTCCTGACTGTTGTGACACAAAAATATATCTGTTGAAAATAGTCTGGTGTAGGCCCGAGAAATACAAGTGTGGTTTTGCAGTTCCACGGTACAAACCTCTGTATTATCCACTTTTGGGCCATTTGTATCTAAAAAAAACAGTTTGAGTGTGTCGCTCACTGTTCAGCCGCAAATATATATATATTTTAAAAAGCCTGGTATACACCAGTAAATTATTACTGTGGTTTTGATGTTCCACGGTAAAACATCTCTATTATCCTGTTTTTGGCATTTTTTGCTGTATAAAAATAATAATAGTGTCTCCCTGATTTTTCAGACATAAATATATCTGTTGAAAATAGTCTGGTGTAGGCCAGAAAGACAGAAGTGTGCTTTTGCTGTTCCACGGTAAAAAATCTCTATTATCCTTCTTTTTGCATTTTTTGCTGTAAAAAAAAAAAAAATAGTGTCTCCCTGATTTTTCAGACACAAATATATCTGTTGAAAATAGTCTGGTGTAGGCCCGAGAAATACAAGTGTGGTTTTGCAGTTTCACGGTACAAACCTCTGTATTATCCACTTTTGGGCCATTTGTATCTAAAAAAAACAGTTTGAGTGTGTCGCTCACTGTTCAGCCGCAAATATATATATATTTTAAAAAGCCTGGTATACACCAGTAAATTATAACTGTGGTTTTGCTGTTCCACGGTAAAAAATATCTATTATTCAGGTTTTGGTAGTTTTTTCCGTAAAGAAAAACAGTAGTGTCTCCTGACTGTTGTGACACAAAAATATATCTGTTGAAAATAGTCTTGTGTAGGCCCGACATCCCAGTGTGGTTTCGCAGTTTCACGGGTCAAATCTCTGTATTATCCAGTTTTGGGCCTTTGGTATCTAAAAAAAAAGCAGTTTGAGTGTGTCGCTCACTGTTCAGCCGCAAATATCTCTATTTAAAAAAGTGTGGTATACCCCAGTAAACAATAACTGTGGTTTTCCTCTTCCACGGTTCTAATCTACTCTTTATTTCCCTTTTTCCATTGATAGTGCAAGTGTAAGCTATTTTACTTCATTTACAATGGGCAAGGCGCGTGGCAAGGGACGTAGAAGTGGACGTTCTGGTGATGGTTCGTGCAGAGGACGGGGCCATGGCCAAGGTGAAAATGTGCCACAACCAACAGCCACATCTTCTCGCTCCCACTTCTTGACCGAATTACTAGGGAAGCACAGAACAACACCAGTATTGAGAACTGATCAGTGTGAACAGGTTATTAATTGGATAGCAGACAATACTTCCAGTTACCTGGGCACCACCACCTCCGGTCTGTCTTCCACACGGTCAACTCTTAGTAGCCGTGAGTCTCGACCGCATACTCCTCCTCACCCTGATGCTCCTTCCTCCCACCATGCAGAGTGTCGTCAGACAGAAAGTGATCCCACACTTGGACACTCTGAAGAGCTGTTCACTGGTCCATTTCCATATTTTGGCCCCTCGCCTGATACGCTTGAAGTGGTGGAAGAGGAGATCCCATGTTGCGATGCCCAAATATTTGAACAGCCACGGCCACAGGAAGTCGACGGTGGCAATCTGTCACAAGAGGTGGACGATGACGAGACACAATTGCCAGGAAGTGAGGAGGAGGATCGTGGTGCGCAAGTGGAAGAGGAGGAGGTGGTGGATGATCTAGTAACTGACCCAACGTGGAAGGAGGACATGCAGAGTGAGGCCAGCAGCACACAGGGGGAGGGAGGCAGAGTACCCCAACAGGCAGGAAGAAGCAGTGTGGTGGCCGCAGACAGAAGGCAGGCAACCGTTCCCCGTAACACCAACACGAGGGACGTTGCCAGTACAAGCGGTAGGTCTTCCAGAGTCTGGAATTTTTTTAAAGACTCTGCTGATAACCCCAAAAAGGCCATATGTTCCACCTGCCATGCCAGCATCAGCAGGGGTGACAAAACTACCAGCCTGACCACCACCAGCATGATCAGGCACATGGCAGCAAAGCACCCGACTTTGTGGGGCGAAACCCAGGGTCCGCGACCAGTGTCAGCGGGTGTCACCACTGCTTCTTCCACTGTTGTGCGTGCAATAGAACCCCCTGTTGTGTGTGCAAGGCAATCCCCTGTCCATACTGCATGTAAAGATGCCCCCTCCTCTCAGTCTTCACTTGTTATGGCAGTTTCTCAAGAAACAGTATCAATGTCCACGTCCACGTCCCACCGCAGCGTTCAATTGTCCATATCCCAGACCTTTGAACGAAAGCGGAAATTCGCAGCTAACGCCCCACAGGCCACAGTCCTAAATTCGCACATTTCACGACTGCTTGCATTGGAAATGTTGCCTTTTAGGCTGGTGGAGACGAAATCCTTCCGCAATCTTATGGCGGTGGCTGTCCCTCGGTACTCAGTCCCCAGCCGACACTATTTTGCCCGGTGTGCCATCCCCGCACTACACAAGCACGTGTCCCAAAGCATCTGCCGTGCCCTCAACAACGCAGTTACTGGGAGAGTCCACCTGACAACGGACACGTGGAAAAGTGCTTGTGGCCAGGGACGGTACATCTCTCTGACGGCACACTGGGTAAACATAGTGGAAGCCGGGACCCAGTCGGACCTTGGGACGGAACACATCCTCCCCACACCGAGGATTGCGGGCCCTATGTCAGTCAGAGTTGCCCCCACAAAGTACAGCTCCTGCGCATCCTCCTCCTCCTCATGTTCAGCCTCCATCTCAGATATCACCACATCAGTTACAAGCTGGAAGCATTGCAGTACTGCCTCCGCCAAGCGGCAACAGGCTGTGCTGAAAATCATAAGCTTAGGTGATAAACCTCACACTGCTTGTGAGTTGTGGACAGCTGTGAAAGAGCAGGCAGATCTGTGGCTGAGACTGCTGAACCTATATCCCGGCATGGTCGTGTGTGACAATGGCCGTAACCTGGTGGCGGCTCTGAGGTGAGGTGAGATCACACACGTACCATGCCTGGCTCATGTGCTTAACCTCGTGGTTCAGCGGTTTCTTAAATCGTACCCCGAGTTGCCAGATCTGCTCGTGAAAGTACGCCGCCTGTCAGCTCATTTTCGCAAGTCGGCTACAGCTTCCGCCGCCCTTGCTGTGTTGCAGCAGCGTTTGCAGCTTCCGGCACACCGACTGGTGTGTGATGTCCCCACACGTTGGAACTCTACCCTCCACATGTTGCAAAGGATTTGTGAGCAGAAGAGAGCAGTTGTGGAGTACCAGCTGCAACAAGGCCGTCGATATTCAGGTCAGACTCCACACATAAGACCTCAGGAGTGGACCTGGATGTCTGACATATGTACCATCCTGACAAACTTTGAGGAGGCCACCAAGATGGTGAGTGGCGATGACGCCATCATTAGTGTCAGCATCCCACTTGTCTGTCTTTTGCAACGCTCTCTGCAGAGAATTAAAGAGGAGGCATTGCAGCCAGAGTATGATGAGATGGATCAAGAAGCCGTAGCGGGCGATTACACACAGCCCAGCCTCATCTCATCCCAACGTGCATTGGGGGACAATGAGGGAGAGGAGGAGGAGGAGGAGGAGGAGGAAGAACAGGAGCTGCTATCATGCGTTGTAGACGGTAGTACCTGTACAAGTGTCATACCGTCGGTTCAGCGTGCGTGGCCTGAGGACAGGGGGGAGGAGGAAGAGGAGGAGGAGAGCATGGTCAGTCGTCATCTTGGTGAGGATACGGAAATCTTGCCCGTTACCAGTCTGGCACGCATGGCTGACTTTATGTTATGCTGCCTTAACCGTGACTCTCGCGTTGTCAAAATGTTGGGTGACAGTCATTACTGGTTGGTGACACTTGTAGACCCCCGCTACAAGGAGAACTTTCACTCTCTTATTCCTGAGGTGGAGAGGTCTACAAAAATGGGGCAATACCAGAAGGCCCTTTCTGCAGAACTCTTAAAAAAATTCCCATCTGAACACGCTAGCGGCAGAGGTCACAGTTCGTTGCCCAACCAAGGCGTACAGGCGAGAGAGATGCAACTCCAATCCAGCAGAGGCAGGGGAACACTGTCAACGTTCTGGGACAGTTTTCTGACACCCGCTCAGCCTACAGGCCCTGAGGCACGGGGTACTCTCACAAGGAGTGGAAAGTTTCAAAAGATGGTGAGGGAGTACCAGCGTCCTCCGTGATTCCTCTGTGCCTTTTAATTATTGGGTATCCAAGCTGGACACTTGGAATGAACTCACTCTGTATGCCTTGGAGGTCCTGGCCTGCCCTGCCGCTAGCGTGTTATCGGAGCGTGTTTTTAGTGCCGCTGGGGGAATTATAACTGATAAGCGCACTCGCCTGTCAACTGACAATGCTGACAAGCTGACCCTTATCAAAATGAACAAGGGCTGGATTGGGCCAGACTTCTCATCAGCACCAAATGACAGCAGAGTAACATAAAGTCAAATCCACTGTGTTATTTCGGGAGGTGTATTCACATGCACCGC
The DNA here is from genome assembly GCF_046119375.1 of Phyllobates terribilis. Taxonomy (NCBI): domain Eukaryota; kingdom Metazoa; phylum Chordata; class Amphibia; order Anura; family Dendrobatidae; genus Phyllobates; species Phyllobates terribilis. The sequence goes on from NW_027362769.1 coordinate 71,631,745, forward strand.
TTCGCACCCACACATGGGTATACGCTTCCTCCTTTCGGCTGTTTAATCTTCTTCTCCTTATCCTCAGCCTCCACCACCACTATACCACCAGGGTGCCAGCATTGCAAGTTCCTCCGTCCTAATTTTTGGCAGCTTTTGCTGGGAAAGCATAAGCAAATACCATGGGAGACCCACTCCCCAATAATGGGACTTATGTTTATAATATGCTGTACTGCATGGCTCTTGTAAGGGGCATTGCAAGCTGCTCCATCCTAATTTTTGGCAGCTTTTGCTGGGAAAGCATAAGCAAATACCATATGAGACCCACTCCCCAATAATGGGACTTATGTTTGTAATATGCTGTGCTGCATGGCTCTTGTAAGGGGCATTGAAAGTTGCTCCGTCCTAATTTTTGACAGCTTTTGCTGGGAAAGCATAAGCAAATACTATGGGAGACCCACTCCCCAATAATGGGACTTATGTTTGTAATATGCTGTACTGCATGGCTCTTGTAAGGGGCATTGCAAGTTGCTCCGTCCTAATTTTTGGCAGCTTTTGCTGGGAAAGCATATGCAAATATTATGGGAGACCCACTCCCCAATAATGGGACTTATGTTTGTAATATGCTGTACTGCATGGCTCTTGTAAGGGGCATTGCAAGTTGCTCCGTCCTAATTTTTGGCAGCTTTTGCTTGCAAGGCATAAGCAAATACTATGGGACACCCACTCCCCAATAATGGGACTTATGTTTGTAATATGCTGTACTGCATGTGACGTGCCCCCTGGGCCGTGTGTACACGTGTGTGGGATACCCGGTGCCGGGTCTCTGGGGTCTGTAGTCTCCGTGGCGGTGACCCGGTCCCGTGGCTCAGGCTGTTCAAACCAGTGGCAATCTTTCTTAGGTTTTGAGGTTAATTGTCCGACTGTGCCACCCGTGGATTGCGGTCAGGGAGTACCACCGCTGCGAGGCAGACCGCTGAGGCTGGTGTTGTGTGCGCAGCATAAAATGGGATAACTCCCCTCGGGAGGAGTATAGCCTCAGGGCAGTGAGTGTGGATGATGGGGGTGATGGTGCACGAGCGCAGCAGGAATGACTCAGAGTCTTTGCAGTGCAGTTCAGGGTCTTTACTGATGATTATAAGGTAGACCCTCCTGGGAGTACTGGCTAGCATAAGAGGCCTGGTCAGTCTGTGAGCAAGCAGGAGTTCCCCTGGCCAGGTGGAGTTGTAGGCCTCCCCGTCTGTCTGCACTCTTCCTGGCTACCTTGCTGTAAGCGGGTAGAAGTAGCCCACGTCCCTGAGTGTACCGTGTAGTGCTCACCCATATGGCTGGTGACTTGGGGCCTTCTGTTAGCCTCCGCTCCACGACGGTGGTGCTGGTCCTTTGCTTGTGACTGAGCCTCCGGGCTTCTATGGCCAGAGGACCTGAAATCCCCTGCCGGCTGGTTTCTGCTGCTGGATATATAAGTCCTCACAGTTTCGGACTCCTGTGTCCGGTTCCTATTGTCTTCTGCCAGGGCGAGCTCTGCTCAGCTTCCAGCCCCTCGTCTTTAGCTCCTAGCTCCTACAGAGCTCCTTGCTGTTACTTTCCCTTGCTCTCACTCTGACTCTGACTGTTCTCTGTTCTCTGACTCACTCAAAACCACCACAGATCCAGTTTATAAGGGCAGAATTCTCCCCTCCCAGGACTGGGGCAGGAGGATGTTGCATGTTTAAGGGATCCTGGCCAGGAAACCTCCCACTTGCTCTCCGACGTAATCTCTATTACTGTGGTGACCAGACCCCTGGGGTGCCACACATGGCTCTTGTAAGGGGCATTGCAGTACCTCATAATTTTTGGAAAGCCTTCCATTCACTGCTTAGGCCAACAGTGCACAGGAGACCCAGTTGCTATAAATGGAAAAAAAGGTTTAGTTAACGCCCTCTGACCTCCATGTCATTTCCAAGGGGCATTGGAGTGCCTCGAAATTTTTGGTAGGCATTGCACTCACTGTATGCCCTATAACTGTGTAGCCGAACCGCTCCTTTTGGTACAGAAACATATCCTACAAGACATATCTGGTTGACTGGCCTGATATTGATGTGAATGGTCCCTGTTCCTCCTGCTCTTTCTCCTTTGCCACTACCTCATCCATCATTTATCACCTGAAGCTTTGTTTTAACGGGAGTCATAGAACTTGGATAGTAGCAGGAAAACATCCAGCAATCCTCGGAGGAGGTAAGATATGCGCCAAAACGCTGACCTCCTCAGGCCTAGCCACTACTACATACATGCGCTTGCATTACAACAAAACAAAGCAGATGCTAACTTCTATCATCCTCATCATGCTCCTCACCTTGGCACTCTCAACTCCACTGATGGAGAAGCCAGGGCCCACCGGAGGAGTCTGATAGTCCGGTGGGCTCGGCCAATGCTGCCCTAAAGCAGGCCAGACTAAGAAAAGTGTGGGAAAGGTTACCGGTACAAATAGGGGTGGCTGGGGACCGAGTATGGACACCGGCCACCCCCTGGAGGCTGGGGAGCAAGCGGGGACACCCGGCCACCAGGCGGCTGTGGACTGAGTATGGATACCAGACCGCCGACACAGCCATGGCGTGGTGGCCAGATTCTGCCTCCACATGCCTAAAAGGCCCAATTTAAAGTGCAAACAAGCAAGCAGTATGGTATTGCAGCCTGGGGGTGGGTGGGTGGCAGGCTGCATACTTGCGCTTGCATTGCAAGGAATGGGAGAGGTACAATTGAACACTTCCCTGGGACAAGGACTTGAATGGGGATAATTGCAAGTCTGCAACGACAGGTGCAAGGTGGGAGGCATCTTCGCATGTACCATGAACAGGGGTTTGGCATGCACACACTACAGCGGAATAGGCTCTCCTTCCCACTAAATGCACTGGGGAGGGCACAGGTAATGTTTTGGTATACGCACTTAATCTTATGTATAAGGCACACCAGGACAAATAGGGGCGGCTGGGGACTGAGTATGGATACCTCGCTGCCAAAGCAGCCATGAGGTAGTGGCCAGCTTCGGCCTCCTCTAAACTAAAAGGCCCCATTTCAAGTGCAAGCTAGCAGTATGGAATTGCAGTCTGGGGGTGGGTGGATGGCAGGCTGCACACTTACACTTGCATTAAAAGAAAACATAGCAGATGCTAACTTCTGTCATCATCATCATGCTCCTCACCTTGGCACTCTCAACTCCACCGATGGAGAAGTCAGGGCCCACCGGAGGAGTCTGGTTCTCTGGTGGGCTCGTCCAATGCTGCCTAAAGCAGGCCGGGCTAAGAAAAGTGTGTGTGGGGATGTTCCAAGGAGAAATGGGGGCGGCTGGGGACCGTTTATGGACACCCGACTGACCCCAGGCGGCTGGGGACCGTGTGGACACTCGGCCGCGGGGCGGCTGGGGACTGAGTATGGACACCCGGCCGCCGGGCGGCTGGGGACTGAGTATGGATTCCAGGCCTCCAACACACCCATGACGTGGTGGCCAGATTCCGCCTCCACATGCCTAAAAGGCCCAATTTCAAGTTCAAGCAAGCAAGCAGTATGGTATTGCAGCCTGGGGGTGGGTGGGTGGCAGGCTGCATACTTGCGCTTGCATTGCAAGGAATGGAAGAGGTACAATTGAACACTGCCCTGGGACAAGGACTTGAATGGGGATAGTTGCAAGTCTGCAACAACAGGTGCAAGGTGGGAGGCATCTTCGCATGTACCATGAACAGGGGTTTGGCATGCACACACTACAGCAGAATAGGCTCTCCTTCCCATTAAATGCACTGGGGAGGGCACAGGTAATGTTTTGGTATACGCGCTTAATCTTATGTATAAGGCACACCAGGACAAATAGGGGCGGCTGGGGACTGAGTATGGATACCTCACTGCCGAAGCAGCCATGAGGTAGTGGCCAGCTTCGGCCTCCTCTAAACTAAAAGGCCCCATTTCAAATGCAAGCTAGCAGTATGGAATTGCAGTCTGGGGGTGGGTGGGTGGCAGGCTGCACACTTACACTTGCATTAAAAGAAAACATAGCAGATGCTAACTTCTGTCATCATCATCATGCTCCTCACCTTGGCACTCTCAACTCCACCGATGGAGAAGTCAGGGCCCACCGGAGGAGTCTGGTTCTCTGGTGGGCTCGTCCAATGCTGCCTAAAGCAGGCCGGGCTAAGAAAAGTGTGTGGGGGGATGTTTCAAGGAGAAATGGGGGCGGCTGGGGACCGTTTATGGACACCCGACTGCCCCCAGGCGGCTGGGGACCGTGTGGACACTCGGCCGCGGGGCGGCTGGGGACTGAGTATGGACACCCGGCCGCCGGGCGGCTGGGGACTGAGTATGGATTCCAGGCCGCCAACACAGCCATGACGTGGTGGCCAGATTCCGCCTCCACATGCCTAAAAGGCCCAATTTCAAGTTCAAGCAAGCAAGCAGTATGGTATTGCAGCCTGGGGGTGGGTGGGTGGAAGGCTGCATACTTGCGCTTGTATTGCAAGGAATGGGGGAGGTACAATTGAACACTGCCTTGGGACTAGAACTTGCATGGGGATAGTTGCAAGTCTGCATCTTCTGATGCGGCAAGGATCACTTATGATGGGCACACTTTTAGACAGTGACCTGGGAGTCAGAGATGCTTCCAGGGGTCTTCCCCATGCTGTTCCCATGTCTTTTCAGCACTTCATGCATGTGTCACACAGCACATGGCCAGATAAGGTTGTAAAATGTTAAAATGACATTTCCCGGTGAATGCATTTGTCATAGTTGAAAGCAATACAAAAGTGCAAAAACGCATAAAAAATGCTACTTGTGAACATAGCCGAAGGTGTGGAGGAGTATTTTTGTTTTTGGTCATTTATTTTAACTTATACACAAGTCTTTTCCCTGGAAAGGATGTTCCTTAACATATTTCACAGAACAAAAGTTTCACTTTCGTTTTATTGTGAGCCTGTAAAAGTGGCTTAATACCTCTGACCATGTTGCTGACAGCAGTGACCTGGGGGTCAGAAATGCTTCCTGGGGCAATCCCCATGCTGTCCCCATGTCATTTGAGCACTGTCACTATCTTTTTGGGCACTTGTTAGGCTTTTAAAAGACTGCCGGGGGTGCCACCGCAAAAATGCTCGAGTCTCCCATAGACTAACATTGGGCTCGTTGCTCGGGTCGAGCACCCGAGTATCACGGCGAGCTCGGCCCGAGCTTAGAGCACCCGAGCATTTTAGTGCTCGCTCAACACTAGTGGTAAGCATTTGCTCAAGAACTCTATCACATTTTCAAAGCTTTAAATGTAGACAATATGCAATCATCATGTGTCAGAAAGCTGAGAGGCTTTACATTGAGATTGCATTTTTATTACTACAATCTAATCTGTTGTGTTTCAGTTAAAAAACAAAAGACCATCCTTGATCCAGGCAATATCTTCTTTGCAGTCATAGAAATATGTTATCCTCAGGCCAATTACGGTAAGAAATACTTGTTCAACTACTTGGTTGTTTCTGTGCATTACCCTCACATTTTACAATGATAAATACAGTAAAAGCTCTTGTCAAAGATTTGTTTTTACTGCATTGTTGTGAAATCATGTGCATGCACAGAGCCTGGGGCATAAATTGTTTTGCGTATTGCATGGGCCATGGAATGGTGGTTGCACTTTGAGGAAGAACCGTAGAAAGATTCTTACTTCCTTGACAAACAAGCATCTTCTAAGTGTTACATTTTGAGGACATTTTTGGACCTTCTATCAAGAATGGATTCCATTAGAAACTCCTTGAAGAACATGTGAAGCGTTTGTTCATCAATTTTTGGAAAACACCTAATCAAAGTAAGTAAAACAAATTTAGTATTTCAATTTTTGCGTTCTATCTTCTCCATTGGTCCTAGCTGACATTTTTTGTTTTGTTTTGTGTAGGTCAGAAAATAATTTCTCTGGAAGCACTTTGTGGACTCTTGGAATCAATGGAATACATTATAGAATTCACGTTGTGCCCCAATTGGGAGGTAAGTATTTACTACACCATTCAATTACATGTATATAGCTATGGATGTAGATTATATGCAATCATCATATGTCAGAAAGCTGAGAGGCTTTACATTGAGATTGCATTTTTATTACTACAAGCTAATCTGTTTACTTTCCTTAGTTAGAAAAATGAAGGGCCGTCCTCGATCCAGGCAATTCCCCCTCTGTAGTAATTGAAATATGTTTTTTTGGGCCAATTATGGAAAGAAGGTCATGTTCAACTACATGTCTGTACTTGTGCAATGCCCACACATTTCACAATGATGAATAAGTAAAAACTCTTGTCAAAAAGTTGTTTTACTGCATTGTTGTGAAACTATGCATGCACAGAGCTCTGAGCATTAATTTTTGTGCATTCCATGAGCAATAGCATGATAGATGATTTTTCTAGAAGAACCTTGGATGTGTTCTTCCATTTTTGACAAAGGGGACATCTTTTAAATGTTGGACTGTGAGAACATTTTGGACCTTCCATCAAGAAAAGATTACCTCAGAAGGACCTAGAAGAAGATGTGTGGATTTAGTGATAATTTTCTTGGAAAACTCCAAATCAAAGTAAGTAGGACAAATGTAATAATTCAATGCTTAGTTTTAATCTACCCTGTTTGTCCTACCTGATATGGTTTGTTTTTACTTTTTTTGTAGGTCAGGAAAATCCTTGCCTGAAAGCCTTATGTGGACTCTTGGAATCCTTGGAAGATATTGTAGAATTCAGGTCATACTCCAATTGTGTGATAAGCATTTGCTCAAGAACTCTATCACATTTTCAAAGCTTTAAATATAGACAATATGGAATCATCATGTGTCAGAAAGCTGAGAGGCTTTACATTGAGATTGCATTTTTATTACTACAATCTAATCTGTTGTTTTTCAGTTAAAAAACAAAAGACCATCCTTGATCCAGGCAATATCCTCTTTGCAGTCGTTGAAATATGTTATCCTCAAGCCAATTACGGTAAGAAATACTTGTTCAACTACTTGGTTGTTTCTGTGCATTACCCACACATTTTACAATGATAAATACAGTAAAAGATCTTGTCAAAGATTTGTTTTTACTGCATTGTTGTGAAATCATGTGCATGCACAGAGCCTGGGGTGCAAATTGTTTTGCGTATTGCATGGGCCATGGAATGGTTGATGCCCTATGAGGAAGAACCATAGAAAGATTCTTACTTCCTTGTCAACCAAGCATCTTCTAAGTGTTACGTTTTGAGGACATTTTTGGACCTTCTATCAAGAATGGATTCCATTAGAAACTCCTTGAAGAACATGTGAAGCGTTTGTTCATCAACTTATGGAAAACACCTAATCAAAGTAAGTAAAACAAATTTAGCATTTCAATTTTTGCAGTCTATCTTCTCCATTAGTCCTAGCTGACATTTTTTGTTTTGTTTTGTGTAGGTCAGAAAATAATTTCTCTGGAAGCACTTTGTGGACTCTTGGAATCAATGGAATACATTATAGAATTCACGTTGTGCCCCAATTGGGAGGTATGTATTTACTACACCATTCACTTACATGTATATAGCTATGGATGTAGGTTAAATGCAATCATCATATGTCAGAAAGTTGAGAGGCTTTACATTGAGATTGCATTTTTATTACTACAAGCTAATCTGTTTACTTTCCTTAGTTAGAAAAATTAAAGGCCGTCCTCGATCCAGGCAATTCCCCCTTTGTAGTAATTGAAATCTGTTTTTTTGGGCCAATTATGGAAAGAAGGTCAAGTTCAACTACTTGTCTGTACTTGTGCAATGCCCTCATATTTCACAATGATGAATAAGTAAAAAATGTTGTCAAAGAGTTGTTTTACTGCATTATTGTGAAACTATGCATGCACAGAGCTATGAGCATTAATTTTTGTGCATTCTATGAGCAATAGCATGATAGATGATTTTTCTAGAAGAACCTTGGATGTGTTTTTCCATTTTGATAAAGGGGACATCCTTTAAATGTTGGACTGTGAGAACATTTTGGACCTTCCATCAAGAAAAGATTACCTCAGAAGGACCTAGAAGAAGATGTGTGGATTTATTGATAATTTTCTTGGAAAACTCCAAATCAAAGTAAGTAGGACAAATGTAATAATTCAATGCTTAGATTTAATCTACCCTGTTTGTCCTACCTGATATGGATTGTTTTTACTTTTTTTGCAGGTCAGGAAAATCTTTGCCTGAAAGCCGTATGTGGACTCTTGGAATCCTTGGAAGATAATGTAGAATTCAGGTCATACTCCAATTGTGTGGTAAGCATTTGCTCAAGAACTCTATCACATTTTCAAAGCTTTAAATGTAGACAATATGCAATCATCATGTGTCAGAAAGCTGAGAGGCTTTACATTGAGATTGCATTTTTATTACTACAATCTAATCTGTTGTGTTTCAGTTAAAAAACAAAAGACCATCCTTGATTCAGGCAATATCCTCTTTGCAGTCGTAGAAATATGTTATCCTCAGGCCAATTACTGTAAGAAATACTTGTTCAACTACTTGGTTGTTTCTGTGCATTACCCACACATTTTACAATGATAAATACAGTAAAAGATCTTGTCAAAGATTTGTTTTTACTGCATTGTTGTGAAATCATGTGCATGCACAGAGCCTGGGCGTCAATTGTTTTGCGTATTGCATGAGACATGGAATGGTTGATGCACTTTGAGGAACAACCGTAGAAAGATTCTTACTTCCTTGACAAACAAGCATCTTCTAAGTGTTACCTTTTGAGGACATTTTTGGACCTTCTATCAAGAATGGATTCCATTAGAAACTCCTTGAAGAACATGTGAAGCGTTTGTTCATCAATTTTTGGAAAACACCTAATCAAAGTAAGTAAAACAAATTTAGTATTTCAATTTTTGCGTTCTATCTTCTCCATTGGTCCTAGCTGACATTTTTTGTTTTGTTTTGTGTAGGTCAGAAAATAATTTCTCTGGAAGCACTTTGTGGACTCTTGGAATCAATAGAATACATTATAGAATTCACGTTGTACCCCAATTGGGAGGTAAGTATTTACTATACCATTCACTTACATGTATATAGCTATGGATGTAGGTTAAATGCAATCATCATATGTCAGAAAGTTGAGAGGCTTTACAGTGAGATTGCATTTTTATTACTACAAGCTAATCTGTTTACTTTCCTTAGTTAGAAAAATGAAGGGCCGTCCTCGATCCAGGCAATTCCCCCTTTGTAGTAATTGAAATCTGTTTTTTGGGCCAATTATGGAAAGAAGGTCATGTTCAAATACTTGTCTGTACTTGTGCAATGCCCTCACATTTCACAATGATGAATAAGTAAAAACTGTTGTCAAAGAGTTGTTTTACTGCATTGTTGTGAAATCATGCATGCACATAACTCTGAGCAATAATTTTTGTGCATTCCACGAGCAATAGCGTGGTAGATTATTTTTCTAGAAGAACCTTGAATGTGTTCTTCCATTTTTGAAAAGGGGACATCTTTTAAATGTTGGACTGTGAGAACATTTTGGACCTTCCATCAAGAAAAGATTACCTCAGAAGGACCTAGAAGAAGATGTGTGGATTTATTGATAATTTTCTTGGAAAACTCCAAATCAAAGTAAGTAGGACAAATGTAATAATTCAATGCTTAGATTTAATCTACCCTGTTTGTCCTACCTAATATTTTTTTTTTTACGTTTTTTGTAGGTCAGGAAAATCCTTACCTGAAAGCCTTATGTGGACTCTTGGAATCCTTCGAAGATATTGTAGCATTCAGGTCATACTCTAATTGTTTGGTAAGCATTTGCTTAAGAACTCTATCACATTTTCAAAGCTTTAAATGTAGACAATATGCAATCATCATGTGTCAGAAAGCTGAGAGGCTTTACATTGAGATTGCATTTTTCTTACTACAATCTAATCTGTTGTGTTTCAGTTAAAAAACAAAAGACCATCCTCGATCCAGGCAATATCCTCTTTGCAGTCGTAGAAATATGTTATCCTCAGGACAATTATGGTTAGAAATACTTGTTCAACTACTTGGTTGTTTCTGTGCATTACCCACACATTTTACAATGATAAATACAGTAAAAGATCTTGTCAAAGATTTGTTTTTACTGCATTGTTGTGAAATCATGTGCATGCACAGAGCCTGGGCGCCAATTGTTTTGCGTATTGCATGGGCCATGGAATGGTTGATGCACTTTGAGGAAGAACCGTAGAAAGATTCTTCCTTCCTTGACAAACAAGCATCTTCTAAGTGTTACATTTTGAGGACATTTTTGGACCTTCTATCAAGAATGGATTCCATTAGAAACTCCTTGAAGAACATGTGAAGCGTTTGTTCATCAATTTTTGGAAAACACCTAATCAAAGTAAGTAAAACAAATTTTGTATTTCAATTTTTGCGTTCTATCTTCTCCATTGGTCCTAGCTGACATTTTTTGTTTTGTTTTGTGTAGGTCAGAAAATAATTTCTCTGGAAGCACTTTGTAGACTCTTGGAAACAATGGAATACATTATAGAATTCGTGTTGTGCCCCAATTGGGAGGTAAGTATTTACTACACCATTCACTTACATGTATATAGCTATGGATGTAGATTAAATGCAATCATCATATGTCAGAAAGCTGAAAGGTATTACATTGGGATTGCATTTTTATTACTACAAGCTAATCTGTTTACTTTCCTTAGTTAGAAAAATGAAAGGCCGTTCTCGATCCAGGCAATTCCCCCTTTGTAGTAATTGAAATCTGGTTTTTTGGGCCAATTATGGAAAGAAGGTCATGTTCAACTACTTGTCTGTACTTGTGCAATGCCCACACATTTCACAATGATGAATAAGTAAAAACTCTTGTCAAAGAGTTGTTTTACTGCATTGTTGTGAAACTATGCATGCACAGAGCTCTGAGCAATAATTTTTGTGCATTCCATGAGCAATAGCATGGTAGATTATTTTTCTAGAAGAACCTTGGATGTGTTCTTCCATTTTTGACAAAGGGGGCATCTTTTAAATGTTGGACTGTGAGAACATTTTGGACCTTCCATCAAGAAAAGATTACCTCAGAAGGACCTAGAAGAAGATGTTTGGATTTGTTGAGAATTTTCTTGGAAAACTCCAAATCAAAGTAAGTAGGACAAATGTAATAATTCAATGCTTAGATTTAATCTACCCTGTTTGTCCTACCTGATATGGTTTGTTTTTACTTTTTTTGTAGGTCAGGAAAATCCTTACCTGAAAGCCTTATGTGGACTCTTGGAATCCTTGGAAGATATTGTACAATTCAGGTCATACTCCAATTGTGTGGTAAGCATTTGCTCAAGAACTCTATCACATTTTCAAAGCTTTAAATGTAGACAATATACAATCATCATGTGTCAGAAAGCTGAGAGGCTTTACATTGAGATTGCATTTTTATTACTACAATCTAATCTGTTGTTTTTCAGTTAAAAAACAAAAGACCATCCTTGATCCAGGCAATATCCTCTTTGCAGTCGTAGAGATATGTTATCCTCAGGCCAATTACGGTAAGAAATACTTGTTCAACTACTTGGTTGTTTCTGTGCATTACCCACACATTTTACAATGATAAATACAGTAAAAGCTCTTGTCAAAGATTTGTTTTTACTGCATTGTTGTGAAATCATGTGCATGCACAGAGCCTGGGGCGCAAATTGTTTTGCGTATTGCATGGGCCATGGAATGGTTGATGCACTTTGTGGAAGAACCGTAGAAAGATTCTTACTTCCTTGTCAACCAAGCATCTTCTAAGTGTTACATTTTGAGGACATTTTTGGACCTTCTATCAAGAATGGATTCCATTAGAAACTCCTTGAAGAACATGTGAAGCGTTTGTTCATCAACTTAAGGAAAACACCTAATCAAAGTAAGTAAAACAAATTTAGTATTTCAATTTTTGCATTCTATCTTCTCCATTAGTCCTAGCTGACATTTTTTGTTTTGTTTTGTGTAGGTCAGAAAATAATTTCTCTGGAAGCACTTTGTGGACTCTTGGAATCAATGGAATACATTATAGAATTCACGTTGTGCCCCAATTGGGAGGTATGTATTTACTACACCATTCAATTATATGTATATAGCTATGGATGTAGATTATATGCAATCATCATATGTCAGAAAGCTGAGAGACTTTACATTGAGATTGCATTTTTATTACTACAAGCTAATCTGTTTACTTTCCTTAGTTAGAAAAATGAAGGGCCGTCCTCGTTCCAGGCAATTCCCCCTTTGTAGTAATTGAAATATGTTTTTTTGGGCCAATTATGGACAGATGGTCATGTTCAACTACTTGTGTGCACTTGTGCAATGCCCTCACATTTCACAATGATGAATAAGTAAAAACTGTTGTCAAAGAGTTGTTTTACTGAATTGTTGTGAAATCATGCATGCACAGAGCACTGAGCAATAATTTTTGTGCATTCCACGAGCAATAGCATGGTAGATTATTTTTCTAGAAGAACCTTGGATGTGTTCTTCCATTTTTGACAAAGGGGACATCTTTTAAATGTTGGACTGTGAGATCATTTTGGACCTTCCATCAAGAAAAGATTACCTCAGAAGGACCTAGAAGAAGATGTGTGGATTTGTTGATAATTTTCTTGGAAAACTCCAAATCAAAGTAAGTAGGACAAATGTAATAATTCAATGCTTAAATTTAATCTACCCTGTTTGTCCTACCTAATATTTTTTTTTTTTACGTTTTTTGTAGGTCAGGAAAATTCTTACCTGAAAGCCTTATGTGGACTCTTGGAATCCTTGGAAGATATTGTAGCATTCAGGTCATACTCTAATTGTGTGGTAAGCATTTGCTCAAGAACTCTATCACATTTTCAAAGCTTTAAATGTAGACAATATGCAATCATCATGTGTCCGAAAGCTGAGAGGCTTTACATTGAGATTGCATTTTTATTACTACAATCTAATCTGTTGTGTTTCAGTTAAAAAACAAAAGACCATACTTGATCCAGGCAATATCCTCTTTGCAGTCGTAGAAATATGTTATCCTCAGGACAATTATGGTAAGAAATACTTGTTCAACTACTTGGTTGTTTCTGTGCATTACCCACACATTTTACAATGATAAATACAGTAAAAGCTCTTGTCAAAGATTTGTTTTTACTGCATTGTTGTGAAATCATGTGCATGCACAGAGCCTGGGCGTCAATTGTTTTGCGTATTGCATGGGCCATGGAATGGTTGATGCACTTTGAGGAAGAACCGTAGAAAGATTCTTCCTTCCTTGACAAACAAGCATCTTCTAAGTGTTACATTTTGAGGACATTTTTGGACCTTCTATCAAGAATGGATTCCATTAGAAACTCCTTGAAGAACATGTGAAGCGTTTGTTCATCAATTTTTGGAAAACACCTAATCAAAGTAAGTAAAACAAATTTAGTATTTCAATTTTTGCGTTCTATCTTCTCCATTGGTCCTAGCAGACATTTTTTGTTTTGTTTTGTGTAGGTCAGAAAATAATTTCTCTGGAAGCACTTTGTAGACTCTTGGACTCAATGGAATACATTATAGAATTCACGTTGTGCCCCAATTGGGAGGTAAGTATTTACTACACCATTCGCTTACATGTATATAGCTATGGATGTAGATTAAATGCAATCATCATATGTCAGAAAGCTGAAAGGTATTACATTGGGATTGCATTTTTATTACTACAAGCTAATCTGTTTACTTTCCTTAGTTAGAAAAATGAAGGGCCGTCCTCGATCCAGGCAATTCCCCCTTTGTAGTAATTGAAATATGTTTTTTTGGGCCAATTATGGAAAGATGGTCATGTTCAACTACTTGTGTGTACTTGTGCAATGCCCTCACATTTCACAATGATGAATAAGTAAAAACTGTTGTCAAAGAGTTGTTTTACTGCATTGTTGTGAAACTATGCATGCACAGAACTATGAGCATTAATTTTTGTGCATTCTATGAGCAATAGCATGATAGATGATTTTTCTAGAAGAACCTTGGATGTGTTCTTCCATTTTGACAAAGGGGACATCTTTTAAATGTTGGACTGTGAGAACATTTTGGACCTTCCATCAAGAAAAGATTACCTCAGAAGGACCTAGAAGAAGATGTGTGGATTTGTTGATAATTTTCTTGGAAAACTCGGAATCAAAGTAAGTAGGACAAATGTAATAATTCAATGCTTAGATTTAATCTACCCTGTTTGTCCTACCTGATATGGTTTGTTTTTACTTTTTTTGTAGGTCAGGAAAATCCTTACCTGAAAGCCTTATGTGGACTCTTGGAATCCTTAGAAGATATTGTACAATTCAGGTCATACTCCAATTGTGTGGTAAGCATTTGCTGAAGAACTCTATCACATTTTCAAAGCTTTAAATGTAGACAATATGCAATCATCAAGTGTCAGAAAGCTGAGAGGCTTTACATTGAGATTGCATTTTTATTACTACAATCTAATCTGTTGTGTTTCAGTTAAAAAACAAAAGACCATCCTTGATTCAGGCAATATCCTCTTTGCAGTCATAGAAATATGTTATCCTCAGGCCAATTACGGTAAGAAATACTTGTTCAACTACTTGGTTGTTTCTGTGCATTACCCTCACATTTTACAATGATAAATACAGTAAAAGCTCTTGTCAAAGATTTGTTTTTACTGCATTGTTGTGAAATCATGTGCATGCACAGAGCCTGGTGCGTAAATTGTTTTGCGTATTGCACGTGACGCACCCCTGGGCCTGTGTCGCGCAGCGTTGCGCACGCGGGAGCTTACCCGGAGCCGGATCTGTTGAGGGTTGTAGTCTCGTGGCGGTGACCCGGTCCGTGCCCAGGGAGTCAGACTAAGTGGCGCTGTATTAGCGGTAGATGTTGGACGACTACGCCACCCGTTGAATGCAGCGAAGGAGCTGCCGCTGCAGGGCAGACCGCTGAGGCCGGTGGTAGGATTGTGCAGCGTGATAGTATCACCCCCAACGGGAGGGGTATGGCCTCAGGGCAGCCGACGTGGATGATGGGGTAGCAGGAATCACTCAGAGACGATGCGGTGTAATTCAGGGTCTTTACTGGTGATAAAGATAGACCCTCCCGGAGTACTGGCTAGCGATCGGGGCCTGGTCAGTCCTTGAGCAGATGGGATCTCCCCTGGCCAGGCGGAGTTGTAGGCCTCCCAAACTGACTGTACTCTTCTGGCTACCTTGCTAGAGGCGGGTATAAGTAGCCCACGTCCCTGAGTGCACCGTGTGTATGGCCGGTGACTCGGGGCCTTCTAGTGGCGTCCGCTCCACTACGGCTGTGCTGGTCCCACGCGTGTGACCGTGCCTTCGGGTTTCTTGGCCAGAGGACCTGAAATCCCCTGCCGGGCGGTTTCTGCTGCTGGGTAAAGATTAGTCCCCACAGCTTCGGACTCCGGGTCCGGTGATAGCTTCTCAGTCAGGGCGAGCTCTGCAGCTGCCAGCCCCTGACTCCTTATAGCACTGCTCCCACAGAGCTCCTGATGTTCTTTTCCTATATCTGCTTCTCTTCTCTGTCTCTACTTCTTCTCTACTCACTAACCCTGCCTCAGCCCTAGGTTTATATAGGGGAAGTTCTTCCCCTCCCAGGACTGGGCAGGAGGTGTGGCATGCACAGGATCCCTGACCAAGAGACCTCCCACCTGCTCTCAGACATAACATTGCCGTTACTGTGGAAACCAGACCCCTGGGGTGCCACATTCCCCCCTAGTGAAATTTAGTACTCCGGGACTAAACATATTTTTAGAAAAACATAACAAGGTATAAACAATAATAATACAATAAGAAAAACACATAAAGATGGTTACGGCGTGTCCGCAACCGGGTGCAGTCTTTGAAGAAAAGCAAGGTGTCCATTTCACCAAAACAGGGAGACGTAACCAGGTAGGGGTCTGTCCCGCCCCGAGTCCTTAACAGTCTTTAGTCCATTCCTAGGTTACGCTCCAACCATGTACAAGGATTCCCGGTAAATCCACCAAGGACTCCTATAAATAACTAGAAACACATAATTATACACAAGCAACAAGAAAAACAGGTAACCACAAATAAAACAATTTATACACTTCAAATCCTCCAACGTGCGGGTAACTGGCCTCTAGTGGCCCTAGTGGACCTACGGAGCTGACTGTCTAGCCCTGAACTACAGGGTGTAGGAGCTGTCAAGGGTAAACTGGGCAGCTGTCTACCGGCTCTTTGGCTCACTAGGGGTACGGCAGGCTCACTATAAGCAGAGGGCTGATCCTCCTGTTCTGCTTGTGTGGAGTCTTCTGCCTCCTGGACCGGCTGCTCTTCCAGCTCTACCTGTTGCTCCGTAGGCATTTGGGATGCTGGTTGGAGGAACGTGAGGACGGGTACCACAACTTCACCATTGACTTGAGTCCAGGACCGAGGGAAGTCTCCGAGCACAGTACTAACCATATCCTCCCTTTCCTCTACGGGTCGATGATCTTCTTGTTCCTCTTCAGGGTTCCGTAGCTGTTCAGGACACTTCTTCAGGTGATCCCGGGATACAATGGCTATGGTCTCCCCTCCGTCTTTACTGATGGTACAGACTTTCGGGTTCTCGTGGCTTGAGGGCAGTACGGTGTACGGGTCCTTCTCCCACTGGTCGTCCAACTTGTGGAGCCGTCTTTTCCTCTTCAAGACCTGCTCTCCGGGTACCAGGGGAACAGCGGGAGCATACTGGTTGTAAGTTTTCTCTTGTCTTTCCCTAGCCTGACAGAGACTTCGCTCCACGCTCTCCTGTACTTTCCGGTACTGCTGCTGCCTCTCTGTGTCCCAGTCTGCTTCTGGTGAAGTGTCCTCGGGTGTCAGGACTCCCATTTCCAGGTCAACAGGTAACTTACCAGGTCTCGCCCTCATTAGGTAAGCCGGGGTACAGTTGGTGGAACCTACCGGGATGTGGTTGTATAGGTCCACCAGATCGGGCAGCTTCTCAGGCCACAGACTGCGTTCTTCCAGGGGCAACGTTTTCAGGAGATCCATTACCACCTGGTTCATTTTCTCACAAAGTCCATTAGTTTGCGGATGATAGGGTGTCGTCCTTATCTTCCGGCAGCCATACAGATTGCAGAATTCCTGGAAGACCTCCGCTTCAAAGGCAAGTCCCTGGTCCGTCAGCACTTGGTCCGGGTACCCGTGTGGACGGCAGAAGTGCTGCTGGAAGGCTCTAGCTGCTGTTTGAGCCGTTAAGTCCTTAACGGGGACGACAACCAAGAACCGGGAGTAATGATCCACAATGGTTAACGCGTAGACGTAGCCACTTCTGCTTGGGGTCAGTTTTACATGATCCAAGGCTACCAGTTCTAACGGCTGCCGGGTGACGATGGACTGCAGGGGAGTCTTCTGGCTGGCACGGTCCTTCCTTCTTAGGTTGCACGGGCCACAGTCTCTGCACCACCTCTCGATGGTTCCCCTCATGCCTACCCAGTGGAACCGCCCACGCAGCAGGAACTCCAGCTTCTTCCATCCGAAGTGTCCAGCCCCGTCGTGGTATGCCTCCATCACCATGGCTGCGTCTCTCCGTGGCACCACTACTTGCCAGATTAGTTCATGCGTCCGGGAGTTAACCATTCTGCGGCACAACTTCCCCTTGTAAAGGAACAGTCGACTCTTCTCAGCCCACAGTTGCTTGGCTTCCTCCGGAGCGTCTGGGTCAAGGCGAGCCTCTGGCCGAGACAGCATCTCCTTCACCAGCCGGACGGCAGGATCACTGTCTTGCGTTTCCTCCCAGTTGTAGTGAGGCAAGGGGTTAAACGTAGCGGCTTGCTTACTCCTTACCCGATGGGAATACTGGATAGTCCCATGACGGTGGAACGCGGGGAGTTCGACTTCTTCCAGTCCCTCTGGATCTTCTCCTACGTCCGGTAGGTTTGGCATCCTGGACAGGGGGTCCGCGTTGGTATTGGAGCGTCCTGCCCGGTATTTGATTGTGAACTCGTAGTTGGACAGACGGGCCATCCATCTCTGCTCTAGGGCACCGAGTCTTGCCGTGTCCAGGTGTGTCAACGGGTTGTTATCCGTGTACACGGTGAACCGGGAAGAAGCGAGGTAGTGCTTAAAGCGTTCGGTGACTGCCCACACCACTGCCAGGAACTCTAGCTTAAATGAGCTGTAATTCTCAGGGTTTCTTTCGGTGGGTCGCAGTTTTCGGCTAGCGTAAGCGATTACTCGTTCTTTCCCCTGCTGGATCTGGGACAGTGCGGCTCCTAGCCCGATGTTACTTGCGTCGGTGTAGAGGATAAAGGGCTGGCTGTAATCAGGGTACGCCAGGATTTCATCCCCCGTGAGGGCCATCTTCAGCTGGCGGAAGGACTCTTCTTCTAACTTCTCCCATTTGAAGGGCGGCTTCTGGTTCTTGGCCTTCCGGGACTGGCCTATCAGGAGGTCCTGCATAGGAGCTGCCTTTTTGGTGAAACCGGGGATGAATCTGCGGTAATAGCCTACCAACCCGAGGAACTGCCGCACTTCCTTTACACTGGAGGGACTTGGCCATTCCTTAATTGCGGTGATCTTATCAGAGTCGGGAGCCACTCCGTCAGCGCTCACCACGTGTCCCAGGTACTGCACCTTTGGTTTCAAGAGGTGACACTTGGAGGGTTTTACCTTTAAGCCGTAGCTTGCCAGAGCTTCGAACACTTCCGCCAGGTGTTTCAGGTGGTCCTCATAAGTCTTGGAATATACGATGACATCGTCTAGGTACAACAGGACCGTCTCGAAGTTTCTGTGGCCCAGACAGCACTCCATTAATCGTTGGAAGGTTCCCGGTGCGTTGCAGAGTCCGAACGGCATACAGGTAAACTCGCTAAGTCCCATCGGGGTGGTGAATGCGGTCTTCTCCCGGTCCGCCTCTGCTACAGGAACCTGCCAGTACCCGCTAGTGAGATCCAAGGTAGACAAGAAGTTAGCAGATCTTAAAGCAGCCAAAGACTCCTCTATCCTTGGTAAGGGGTACGCATCCTTGTGTGTGATACGGTTAATTTTCCGGTAATCTACACACATCCTCATGGTGTTGTCTTTCTTTTTGACTAAGACTAGTGGAGCTGCCCAGGGGCTACAGCTATCCCTGATCACCCCAGCCTCCTTCATGTCCCTAAGCAGCCCCTTGGCGTGTTGGTAGTGTGCAGGGGGTACGGGTCGATACCTCTCTTTTATGGGAAGATGGTCTCCCGTGGGGATGTGGTGTTCTACCCCCTTGACTCGCCCGAAGTCTAACGGGTGTTTACTAAACACTCTCTCGTACTCTTGAACCACCCGATAGACTCCCTGTTTCTGGTGTGAGGGAGTGGAGTCAGTACCCAAATGTAGTTGCTGACACCAGTCCTCCATTGTTTCTTTAGAGCCGTTACCTTCCTCCGGGGAAGATGGAGGCAAGGGTTCTACGGACTGTATGGAATTTTGATTGATGGTATACGATTTGGCTAGCGTGGCATACCGGGGCAGGTACACTTCCCTCTTCCCGATATTTATTATGCGAACGGGCACCCTCCCATGGCGTACATTGACCACCCCCCGTGCTGTCAAAATGGTGGGCCTACTGTCTGAGTAAACTGGTTCTACCATTGTCTGGTAATCTCTACCTCTCAGACCATTAGCTGCCCGGCACCAAATCATCATTTCACTTTTTGGGGGCATGGCAATAGGAAAAGGGTCACACATTCTTACGCTACCAATCTCACCACCGGAGAGTTCTATCTGTTGCCGTCGCATCAGTGCCCGGATCTCTTTCTGGAGCACTCGCTGCTGGCCGGAGCTGGCGTTCTTGGCAACCTGTTGTAAAAGGAAAATCACCTCTGCAAGACAATTTTCAATTACATTAGTTCCTAGAGTTATCTTTGGGTGACTCTCGTATTTGTCAATGTCTACAATGATCAGTCCCTGTGCTGCCAGTTCGACTCTACCGATTTTAATGGTCACCTCTTTAAATCCAATCTGTGGCACGGGCTGACCATTGCTGGCGATGATACTCAAGTCGTCGTCAGGGTAGCGGGTGATATCCGAGTCATTCCAGTACTGCTTGAAGAGCACGTACGGGATAGTGGTAACCTGTGACCCGGTGTCCAGTAGGGCACTCATGGGGATGCCATCCAGTACCACGGGCAAGACTGGACGTCCTCCCACATATTTGTCGCGCCAGTTCGATGGGCCTGATGATCTTTTTCCTGGGGTTTGGCCCTCTACCCCAGGTTGTGCCAGTTTAAAGGACAGTACCTTGCCATATGTCCGGGTTGATTGCAGCGGCGGCAGATGGGTTGTCCGTCCTCGTTGTATCGGTCGCTGGGTCTTCCTCTGGCCGGTGGGGTCCTCCTTGGTCGACGCCACGGGATGTCCTCCGGTCCGGATGCCAGCTGGATCTTCCCTGGAGTGGAAACCTGTAAAGACTGCACAGTTCGGGTTAGCGCGGCAATGCTTTTAGCTAGCTCTTGGACCTGATGGTGCAGGTCTGTAGCCGGGTCATTGTTCAAAGCCTGCGCATCAGCTCCCACAGGCCCTGCCGACAAGGGTGCCGCCTCCTGGTGGTAAGTGGTAGTGGGGCGTCTGTGGGTCACAACGCCACCTGGTGCCGGTTCTCGGAGCACCCGGATGGCTCTGTCCTTGAACTGTGCAAATCCCAGATGAGGGTCCTGTAAGGCCATTGCCCGGAACTGGGTTCGGTGGGCATTGCAATATAAACCCTCTATAAATTGTTCAGTCAACAGCCTGTCCTCGTCTCCTACGCCGTCAGGGTCGGTCTGCTTAATGGCTCTCAGGGCCTCTTGTAGGTTCAGGGCATAGTCCCTTATACTCTCATGTGCCCGCTGTTTGCACCCGTAGAATCTAAGCTTGATCTCGGCTGAGGTGCGGGTATCAAAGGTGTCCCTCAGCCGGGTTAGTATCTCTGCGACAGTCCTCCTCCCAGGTGGCCAGGACTTTACCTCCCTTTGGGCTGCCCCGGTTAATTGGGCCACCAGGATGCTCACTTTTTGCTCCTCTGTGAGGGGATACACCTGGAAGAGGCTATCCAGCTTTTCTCTAAAGTCATGCAGGGTATGTGACTCCCCTGAGTACTGGGGTAGCCAGGCTGCCCCCGGGATATAGGGCATGGTGAAAGGCATGACCGCAACAGTGGTGGCGCTGGCGGGGGTTGAAGCGGTGAAGCTCTCCTCCGTATCCGACATCCTTCTCCCCCCTAGTGGACCGTGGCCTACCTTGCGATGATCCTCTTCCGTAGGCCGCGGCTCCGCAGTGGATCGTCAGGGTTGAGGACCTTCCGTCGCGCTCCTGTGACGTCGACGTCTGCTGGGCTCCTTCCAGGACCTTACGCAACGTCCGGACGTGAGGCGGGGCTTCAGTTCTCGCGCGCTTTCGGAGTCCACGCCCCTCTTCTCCCCGTGCGGCGTCTTCAAGATGGCGTCCAACGGCGGGAAAACTCCACGTGTGGCGGGAAGAAGGCAGAAGATGGCGCCGGATGGCGGGAAAACTTCGCGGATGGCGGGAAAAAGACAGAAGATGGCGCCGGATGGCGGGAATCTTCACCACTGGTAAGTTTGAACAGTCTTTTTCAGGCACGCAGTACCCAGTGGTTGCGGGCACGAGATCCTGCCGACTACGCCAAAAGTTTACGCACCCCTGGGCCTGTGTCGCGCAGCGTTGCGCACGCGGGAGCTTACCCCGAGCCGGATCTGTTGAGGGTTGTAGTCTCGTGGCGGTGACCCGGTCCGTGCCCAGGGAGTCAGACTAAGTGGCGCTGTATTAGCGGTAGATGTTGGACGACTACGCCACCCGTTGAATGCAGCGAAGGAGCTGCCGCTGCAGGGCAGACCGCTGAGGCCAGTGGTAGGATTGTGCAGCGTGATAGCATCACCCCCAACGGGAGGGGTATGGCCTCAGGGCAGCCGACGTGGATGATGGGGTAGCAGGAATCACTCAGAGACGATGCGGTGTAATTCAGGGTCTTTACTGGTGATAAAGATAGACCCTCCCGGAGTACTGGCTAGCGTTCGGGGCCTGGTCAGTCCTTGAGCAGATGGGATCTCCCCTGGCCAGGCGGAGTTGTAGGCCTCCCAAACTGACTGTACTCTTCTGGCTACCTTGCTAGAGGCGGGTATAAGTAGCCCACGTCCCTGAGTGTACCGTGTGGTGCTCACCCGTATGGCCGGTGACTCGGGGCCTTCTAGTGGCGTCCGCTCCACGACGGCGGTGCTGGTCCCACGCGTGTGACCGTGCCTTCGGGTTTCTTGGCCAGAGGACCTGAAATCCCCTGCCGGGCGGTTTCTGCTGCTGGGTAAAGATTAGTCCCCACAGCCTCGGACTCCGGGTCCGGTGATAGCTTCTCAGTCAGGGCGAGCTCTGCAGCTGCCAGCCCCTGACTCCTTATAGCACTGCTCCCACAGAGCTCCTGATGTTCTTTTCCTATATCTGCTTCTCTTCTCTGTCTCTACTTCTTCTCTACTCACTAACCCTGCCTCAGCCCTAGGTTTATATAGGGGAAGTTCTTCCCCTCCCAGGACTGGGCAGGAGGTGTGGCATGCAGAGGATCCCTGACCAAGAGACCTCCCACCTGCTCTCAGACATAACATTGCCGTTACTGTGGAAACCAGACCCCTGGGGTGCCACACGTGGGCCATGGAATGGTTGATGCACTTTGAGGAAGAACCGTAGAAAGATTCTTACTTCCTTGACAAACAAGCATCTTCTAAGTGTTACATTTTGACGACATTTTTGGACCTTCTATCAAGAATGGATTCCATTAGAAACTCCTTGAAGAACATGTGAAGCGTTTGTTCATCAATTTTTGGAAAACACCTGATCAAAGTAAGTAAAACAAATTTAGTATTTCAATTTTTGCGTTCTATCTTCTCCATTGGTCCTAGCTGACATTTTTTGTTTTGTTTTGTGTAGGTCAGAAAATAATTTCTCTGGAAGCACTTTGTGGACTCTTGGAATCAATGGAATACATTATAGAATTCACGTTGTGCCCCAATTGGGAGGTAAGTATTTACTACACTATTCAATTACATGTATATAGCTATGGATGTAGATTATATGCAATCATCATATGTCAGAAAGCTGAGAGGCTTTACATTGAGATTGCATTTTTATTACTACAAGCTAATCTGTTTACTTTCCTTAGTTAGAAAAATGAAGGGCCGTCCTCGATCCAGGCAATTCCCCCTTTGTAGTAATTGAAATCTGTTTTTTTGGGCCAATTATGGAAGAAGGTCATGTTCAACTACTTGTGTGTACTTGTGCAATGCCCTCACATTTCACAATGATGAATAAGTAAAAACTGTTGTCAAAGAGTTGTTTTACTGAATTGTTGTGAAATCATGCATGCACAGAGCTCTGAGCAATAATTTTTGTGCATTCCACGAGCAATAGCATGGTAGATTATTTTTCTAGAAGAACCTTGGATGTGTTCTTCCATTTTTGACAAAGGGGACATCTTTTAAATGTTGGACTGTGAGATCATTTTGGACCTTCCATCAAGAAAAGATTACCTCAGAAGGACCTAGAAGAAGATGTGTGGATTTATTGATAATTTTCTTGGAAAACTCCAAATCAAAGTAAGTAGGACAAATGTAATAATTCAATGCTTAGATTTAATCTACCCTGTTAGTCCTACCTAATATTTTTTTTTTTTACGTTTTTTGTAGGTCAGGAAAATTCTTACCTGAAAGCCTTATGTGGACTCTTGGAATCCTTGGAAGATATTGTAGCATTCAGGTCATACTCTAATTGTGTGGTAAGCATTTGCTCAAGAACTCTATCACATTTTCAAAGCTTTAAATGTAGACAATATGCAATCATCATGTGTCGGAAAGCTGAGAGGCTTTACATTGAGATTGCATTTTTATTACTACAATCTAATCTGTTGTGTTTCAGTTAAAAAACAAAAGACCATACTTGATCCAGGCAATATCCTCTTTGCAGTCGTAGAAATATGTTATCCTCAGGACAATTATGGTAAGAAATACTTGTTCAACTACTTGGTTGTTTCTGTGCATTACCCACACATTTTACAATGATAAATACAGTAAAAGATCTTGTCAAAGATTTGTTTTTACTGCATTGTTGTGAAATCATGTGCATGCACAGAGCCTGGGCGTCAATTGTTTTGCGTATTGCATGGGCCATGGAATGGTTGATGCACTTTGAGGAAGAACCGTAGAAAGATTCTTACTTCCTTGACAAACAAGCATCTTCTAAGTGTTACATTTTGAGGACATTTTTGGACCTTCTATCAAGAATGAATTCCATTAGAAACTCCTTGAAGCACATGTGAAGCGTTTGTTCATCAATTTTTGGAAAACACCTAATCAGAGTAAGTAAAACAAATTTAGTATTTCAATTTTTGCATTCTATCTTCTCCATTGGTCTTAGCGGACATTTTTTGTTTTGTTTTGTGTATGTCAGAAAATAATTTCTCTGGAAGCACTTTGTGGACTCTTGGAATCAATGGAATACATTATAGAATTCACGTTGTGCCCCAATTGGGAGCTAAGTATTTACTACACCATTCAATTACATGTATATAGCTATGGATGTAGATTATATGCAATCATCATATGTCAGAAAGCTGAGAGGCTTTACATTGAGATTGCATTTTTATTACTACAAGCTAATCTGTTTAGTTTCCTTAGTTAGAAAAATGAAGGGCCGTCCTCGATCCAGGCAATTCCCCCTCTGTAGTAATTGAAATATGTTTTTTTGGACCAATTATGGAAAGAAGGTCATGTTCAACTACTTGTCTGTACTTGTGCAATGCCCACACATTTCACAATGATGAATAAGTAAAAACTCTTGTCAAAGAGTTGTTTTACTGCATTGTTGTGAAACTATGCATGCACAGAGCTCTGAGCAATAATTTTTGTGCATTCCATGAGCAATAGCATGGTAGATGATTTTTCTAGAAGAACCTTGGATGTGTTCTTCCATTTTTGACAAAGGGGACATCTTTTAAATGTTGGACTGTGAGAACATTTTGGACCTTCCATCAAGAAAATATTACTTCAGAAGGACCTAGAAGAAGATGTGTGAATTTATTAATAATTTTCTTGGAAAACTCCAAATCAAAGTAAGTAGAACAAATGTAATAATTCAATGCTTAGATTTAATCTACCCTGTTTGTCCTACCTGATATGGTTTGTTTTTACTTTTTTTGTAGGTCAGGAAAATCCTTACCTGAAAGCCTTATGTGGACTCTTGGAATCCTTGGAAGATATTGTAGAATTCAGGTCATACTCCAATTGTGTGGTAATCATTTGCTCATGAACTCTATCACATTTTCAAAGCTTTAAATGTAGACAATATGCAATCATCATGTGTCAGAGAGCTGAGAGGCTTTACATTGAGATTGCATTTTTATTACTACATTCTAATCTGTTGTGTTTCAGTTAAAAAACAAAAGACCATCCTTGATCCAGGCAATATCCTCTTTGCAGTCCTAGAAATATGTTATCCTCAGGCCAATTACGGTAAGAAATACTTGTTCAACTACTTGGTTGTTTCTGTGCATTACCCTCACATTTTACAATGATAAATACAGTAAAAGCTCTTGTCAAAGATTTGTTTTTACTGCATTGTTGTGAAATCATGTGCATGCACAGAGCCTGGGGCATAAATTGTTTTGCGTATTGCATGGACCATGGAATGGTTGATTCACTTTGAGGAAGAACCGTAGAAAGATTCTTACTTCCTTGACAAACAAGCATCTTCTAAGTGTTACATTTTGAGGACATTTTTGGACCTTCTATCAAGAATGAATTCCATTAGAAACTCCTTGAAGCACATGTGAAGCGTTTGTTCATCAATTTTTGGAAAACACCTAATCAGAGTAAGTAAAACAAATTTAGTATTTCAATTTTTGCATTCTATCTTCTCCATTGGTCCTAGCGGACATTTTTTGCTTTGTTTTGTGTACGTCAGAAAATAATTTCTCTGGAAGCACTTTGTGGACTCTTGGAATCAATGGAATACATTATAGAATTCGTGTTGTGCCCCAATTGGGAGGTAAGTATTTACTACACCATTCACTTACATGTATACACTGTGTTCCAAATTATTATGCAAATAATATTTTCTCAGATTTTCCCAAATTACCTATATGAATTGCAGTCATTGTAATTTTCCAGTCAAATTATTAGAGTACAATTGAAAGGTTTTTGTACAAACTGCCTATGATAACAGTATATTTTTAAAAAAATAAAAAACTCAAACTGCACTCAAAATGCATGTTCCAAATTATTATGCACAGCAGATTTTCAACCTTTTCATTTTAATAAAGAACAAAAAAATGGTCATTTTTGAAATTATAAGCATTATCAGGTTATTACAAACTGAAATCAAACAGTTTTCAACTCAAAACTTTATTCTAGGTAATGTTACATTTGCACATAGGACCCCTTGTTCGAAAGGAGCTTCTGAACTCTCTCGTCCATTGAATTTGTCAGGTTTTGGATGGTTTCTGCTTTAATTGTTTTGCATGAGGACAGAATACCCTCCCAGAGCTGTTGCTTAGATGTGAACTGCCTTCCGCCATCATAGACACTCCTTTTGATGATGCTCCAGAGGTTCTCAATGGGGTTGAGGTCAGGGGAGCATGGGTGCCACACCATAAGTTTGTCCCCTTTTATGCCCATAGCAGCCAGAGATGCAGATGTGTTATGTGCAGCATGAGACGGTGCATTATCATGCATGAAAATGATCTTGCTGCGGAATGCACGGTTCTTCTTCTTGAACCATGGAAGGAAGTGCTGTTTGAGAAACTCAACATACATTATGGAGTTCATCTTTACCCCTTCAGGGATCCTAAAAGGGCCGACAATCTCTCTCCCCATGATTCCAGCCCAAAACATTACTCCACCTCCTCCTTGTTAGCGCTGTAGCCGTGTTTGCATGGGGTGTCCATTAACCAGCCATCCTCCACTCCATCCATCTGGACCATCGAGATCATTTCATGCATTATAATGCCCCGTCTCATGCTGAGAAAATATTATTTGCATAATAATTTGGAACACAGTGTATAGCTCTGGATGTAGGTGCAGAGGACAAGCGGGGCAGAGGGGAGCAGAGCTGCAGGTGCGGAGGACAGGCAGAGCAGAGCAGAGCCGCAGGTGTGGAGGACGAGCGGAGCAGAGCAAAGCCAGAGGTGCGGAGGACAAGCGGAGCCGCGGGTGCAGAGGACAAGCGGAGCAGAGCGGAGCCGCAGGTGCGGAGGACAAGCGGAGCAGAGCAGAGCCGCAGGTACGGAGGACAAGCACAGCGGAGCCGCAGGAGGGGAGAACATGCGGAGCAAAGCAGAGCGGAGCATAGCAGAGCAGAGACGCAGGTGCGGAGGACAAGCGGAGCAGAGCAGAGCCGCAGGTGTGGAGGACAAGCGGAGCAGAGCAGAACGGAGCCGCAGGAGCGGAGGACAAGCGGAGCCGCAGGTGCGGAGGACAAGTGGAGCAGAGTGGAGCCGCAGGTGTGGAGAACAAGCGGAGCAGAGCAGAACGGAGCCGCAAGAGCGGAGGACAAGCGGAGCCGCAGGTGCGGAGGACAAGTGGAGCAGAGTGGAGCCGCAGGTGTGAAGGACAAGCGGAGCAGAGCGGAGCCGCAGGTGCGGAGGACAAGCGGAGCAGAATAGAGCGGAGCAGAGCTGCAAGTGCAGAGGACAGATGGAGCAGAGCAGAGCGGAGCAGAACCTCAGGTGCAAAGAACAAGCGGAGCAGAGCAGAGAGTAGCAGAGACGTAGGTGCGGAGAACAACCGGAGGAGAGCAGAGCGGAGCAGAGCCGCAGTTGCGGAGGACAAGTGGAGCAGAGCAGAGCAGAGCTGCAGGTGCAGAGGACAAGCGGAGCAAAGCAAAGCGGAGCAGAGCCGCACGTGCAGAGGACAAGCGGAGCAGAGCAGAATGGAGCCGCAGGTGCGGAGGACAAGCAGAGCAGAGCGGAGCCGCAGGTGCGGAGGACAAGTGGAGCAGAGTGGAGCCGCAGGTGCGGAGAACAAGCGGAGCAGAGCAGAGCCGCAGGTTCGGAGGACAAGCGGAGCAGAGCAGAGCGGAGCAGAGCAGTAGGTGCGGAGGACAGACGGAGCAGAGCCGCAGGTGTGGAGAAAAAGCGGAGCAGAACGGAGCCGCAGGTGCGGAGAGCAAGCGGAGCAGAGCATGGCAGCAGGTGAGGAGGACAGACGAAGCAGAGCAGAGCGGAGCAGAGCCGCAGGTTTGGAGAACAAGCAGAGCAGAGCGAAGCAGAGACGTAGGTGCGGAGGACAAGCGGAGCAGAGCCACAGGTGTGGAGGACAAGCAGAGCAGAGCAAAGCCGCAGAGGACAAGTGGAGCAAAGCAATGCGGAGCAGAGCCGCAGGTGCAGAGGACAAGCGGAGCAGAGCAGAACGGAGCGGCAGGTGTGGAGGACAAGCGGAGCAGAGCGGAGCTGCAGGTGCGGAGGACAAGTGGAGCAGAGCGGAGGCGCAGGTGCGAAATACAAGAGGAGCAGAGCGGAGCCGCAGGCGCGGAGGACAGACGGAGCAGAGCAGAGCCGCAGGTTCGGAGAACAAGCGTAGCAGAGCCGCAGGTGTGGAGGACAAGCGGAGCAGAGCCGCAGGTGCGGAGGACTGACGGAGCAGAGCAGAGCGGAGCAGAGCCGCAGGTTCGGAGGACTGACGGAGCAGAGCAGAGCGGAGCAGAGCCGCACGTGCGGAGAACAAGCGTAGCAGAGCTACAGAGGACAACTGGAGCACAGCAGAGTGGAGCCGCAGGTGCAGAGGACAAGTAGAGCAGAGCGAAGCAGAGACATAAGTGCGGAGGACAATCGGAGCAGAGCCGCAGGTGCGGAGGACAAGCGGAGCAGAGCGTAGCAGAGCCGCAGGTGCGGAGAACAAGCGGAGCAAGCAGAGTGGAGCTGAGCCGCAGGCGCAGAGGACAAGTGGAGCAGAGCAGAACGGAACCGCAGGTGTGGAGGACAAGCGTAGCAGAGCGGAGCCGCAGGTGTGAAGGACAAGCGGAGGAGAGTGGAGCCGCAGGTGCAGAGGACAAATGGAGCAGAGCAGAGCCGCAGGTGTGGAGGACAAGTGGAGCAGAGCGGAGCCGAAGGTGCGGAGGACAAGCGGAGCAGAGCGCAACCGCAGGTTTGGGGGACAAGCGGAGCAGAGCATAGTGGAGCTGCAGGTGCAGAGGACAAGCAGAGCAGAGCGGAGCAGAGATGCAGGTGCGGAGGACAAGCGGAGCAGAGTGGAGCAGTGCCGCAGGTATGGATGACAAGCAGAGCAAAGCAGAGCGGAGCAGAGCCGCAGGTGCGGAGGACAAGCGGAGCAGAGCGGAGCCGCAGGAGCAGAGGACAAGCAGAGCAGAGCGGAGCCGCAGGTTCGGAGGACAAGCGGATCAGAGCGGAGCCGCAGGTGCGGAGGACAAGCAGAGCAGAGCGGAACCGCAGGTGCAGAGGAGAAGCGGAGCAGAGCGGAGCAGAGCCGCAGGTGCGGAGGACAGGCGGAGCAGAGCAGAGCCGCAGGTGTGGAGGACAAGTGGAGCAGAGCCGCAGTTGCGGAGCAGAGCGGAGCCGCAGGTGCAGAGGACAAGCGGAGCAGAGCTGAGCAGAGCGGAGCCGCAGGTGCGGAGGACAAGCAGAGGAGAGCAGAGCGTAGCCGCCCAAGTAATCCGGAAATGCTCGGTGCTTGCCGAACATCCCGAGTAGTGAGATGCTCGGGCGAGTACCGAGCAGTGTCGAGCATGCTCGCTCAACATTATTCAGGAGGTGTCCCATTTTTTGTTCTAGTCCTTAGTTCTTTTAGAGACCCCTTCTCTTTGTTCTATAGGTCTTCGTTCAGACTAGCCTAGGACTAAGGCGGGTCCGTTTGCTAGAAACAGGCAGCCCGCTACATCGTAGGGATTCAGCTTAGTCTTACTGTAGGGAAAGCTTTCCCCTTCTTTCCTTAGTACTTGTTGCAGTTCATAACAGAAGGTCACTGCGCTTGGCATTGCAGACACTTTTTTAATCCTTCTTCCTTTAAGACCCAGCAACGACCTCCCTACTGCTGCTGATTGATACACCCTTGCATGGGAGTTAAAAACCCTCAGTTTGCTCCAGGCAATCGCCGGTGATACTTCTATGTACAAGCTTGCCGCACTAGCAGTCGGCTAGTGTCTTCTCTGGTGCCCTTGGAGGACTGTTGGAATTACTCCTCTGGTGTCTGCTCAAGCTAAGTAAATCCCCTTTGTTTGTCTACCTTGTTGTCTTTAGTTTGTAGTGGGGCCTGACCTGTGCTCACCCCTCCCCCTCCCTATCTAGGGCCAAGCTCTAGGGTCATCTAGGGTTTAGGGTCCTGCCCGGTGATAGGTGTGGAACCTATATAGGGACTGTAGGGTAGGCAGGGTGATATTAGATCTAGGGGTCTCAACTCCCCCTTTCCCTAGTGTTTGGGCTTCCTCCCCCTCTTCCCTTCGTGTTGCACTTGGTCTTTCCCACTCCTTCGCGACACTTAGAGGATGTAAAGAGGAGCAAAGCCTGCTGGGAGTTGTAGTCCCGGCAGTGCAGCAAAAGAGGCATTCATGTCTGCTGCTGTGAATGTCTGTTTATTCCCAGCTGCATTATTCTCTGTACACAATACTCCCACTGCAGATGTTACATTAGGATATGTGCACACACTGTAAAAATTTAAAACAATGCACAGCAGTGTAAAAACCATACTGCTGTGCACGTGTTTGGACTTTTGTTACTTCTTTTAACTGTTTCAGAGTTTAGAAACTGAAGTGGTTAAAGATAGCAGCATGCTCATTTAGCTATAGTTTAACCAGCCTGAAAAAGACATTATACCCTAACACTGTGATCAAAGGCAGAGATACAACTCTGGACTGGGGAGGATGAGTAAAAAACAGTTTGTTTTTTTCTTTCTAAACAAACCGGAAATCCCCTTGAACCTCTTCCCACCACAGCCAATTTTCATTGTTGCGCTTTTCGAGTTTTTTATTCCCTATCTTTCAAGCATCCTAACTTTTATA
Organism: Phyllobates terribilis; assembly: GCF_046119375.1. Taxonomy (NCBI): domain Eukaryota; kingdom Metazoa; phylum Chordata; class Amphibia; order Anura; family Dendrobatidae; genus Phyllobates; species Phyllobates terribilis. The sequence continues at coordinate 71,662,644 of NW_027362769.1, forward strand.
TTTTTCAATTGAATTACTCATATGAGGACTTGTTTTTGCAGGACAAGTTGTAATTTTGAATGACAATATTCCTTTTACCATGCAATATACTGGAAAATGGAAAAAAAATTCTAAGTATGCTGACATGGTAAAAAAAATGCAATTCTGCCATAGATCACGTTGTGCAGGTACGAAGGAGATAGGAGCTGGTGCGTGCACACCAGCAAGTCAGTGATTTAAATGCAGGTGTCTGAGATTTAAATGGTTAATCATCAGCGATTATAGCTCGCGCCAGTCGCTGCTGTTACAGACAGATGCTGGCTGTATGATAGGGTTTTGGCTAAGGGGGGGCGAAACTTCTGAGTGGGCCCCTAACCAGGTGACCCTGATTACAAAAATAGTGGCGCACCCAGATAGTGGATGTAGGAGAACCTCAGCAGATGACCACGCTGTTAATGAAAATTATCTGTAGCACCCCAAGGGCTCAGTTGCTACAGAGGTATTGCACCTCACCCAGATGTGCGATATCTCACTTCCAGGTAAGGATGGAGTGTGGATCAGGACCCTGACACCTGCATGCATTACACCACATTTCTGGGGGGCAGGGCGACCGATATGCTCCAAGCAGAGCACGACAGTCCCTGTCCCTGGCTGGAGTGGGGGGAGGGAACACCGAGGAAGGGGGAACCCTGTAGTGCATAGGAGGGAGAGGGCAGTTCCTGGGTGCACCTAGAGGGAGGTATAAAAGGTGGGAACCATCTTAGTTCAGTGTTCAGTCAGAGAGAAGAAGTGACAGAGCAGGGCCTCTGTGGAGCTCTGCTCCGGAGGCGGGCCTAGATTGTGAGGCCCAGCCAGCACTGAAAGAGCAAGGGGAGTCAGTTCAGACAGAGAAGAAGAGAGAGTAGGAGGTGGGAGCAGAGGCTCTGCATGGGCTCTGCTCCGCATGCAGACCTAAGAGAGAGGCCGGAGCCTGGAGGAAGCAGAAGGAAGGAGAAGGAAGGAAGAGGAGCGGAGGAGGCTCCAGGAACAAGGAACGAAGGGACCCCAGGGGTGTGGACCGGCGAGTCGCCACCGCACGCCCGAATCTACCTGCGTAGAAGGGTCAGGCCAAAGGGGGAGACGGGTCCCCGAAACTAGTGGAGGCGGGGAACTACCCTCAGCTAGAAACCGGAGGCTGTGACATTTCACGTGGCGCAGCCCCTTGCTACACCCGCTAGGAAGGCACCACATAGGGTCAGGGAAACTGGCGCCAAGTTTACCAGAGAAGGCCCGAGGCAGCCGGACAGAAGCGAGGTCACTGGCTGGGTATGACAGGCCAGAGAAAGGACACACAAAGGGGGTCCTGTGAAACGCTCCAAAGTTATCTGGGAGTAGGCCGAGCCCCTCACCTGGTGAGCACAGTGCGACGAGGGATGTTATGACCAGCTGTAGTAACGTGGATAAAGAACTGTGAGTAAATACCCTGGACTGCATTACAGGACTCTGTGTCGTTACTGCTGCTCCCGCGCACCATCACCCCCAACATCCACACTTGCTGCCCTGAGGCTATACTCCTCCCGTGGGGAGTTATACTATCCTCTGCTGCACCCCCAACATCAGCCTCAGCGGCCTGCCCTGCAGCGGCGGTTCACTCTGACCGCAATCCACGGGTGGCGTAGTCGAACATTTAATATCATAAAATCCTATAAATAGACTGCCATTTGGGTTGACCACCCTGAGCCACGGAACCGGGTCCCCGCCACACGAGGACTACAACCCCCAGCATTCGCAACGGGTCAGGCTCCGGGTATCCCCACACACACGCGGCCCAGGGGGCGCGTCAACTTTTGGCGTAGTCGGCGTAGTTGGCATTGGAGGATTTGGACCGGAGGATGGTCCAGGCGCAGCGAGAAGCTGTAGCAGAATGGAGAGAGGAGATGGCCCGGCGGGTCGCGGCCCAGCAGCATGGGACGCCGCCAGCACCGGCCAGCGAGCTAGCCCCTGAGGACGAGGAGCGGAGGCCGGAAGCTGAGAGCAACGCAGCCCTGGAAGCAGGTAAGGGGGACACCCCTGCCACCAGCCCTAATGCCACCAACCTGCCTCTGGACCCTGTCGCGGAGCCAGACGTTCCGGGTGTCGCTGCGCCTCCCCCGCTCCCGCCGCTGGCACGCAAGCCCCAAGCTGTGAGCACAGTCGCCGGATCAAGCCCCAGACCGTGCCCCCTGACCCCGGGTGCGGTCGGAAGCGGCCCGCTGCAGGCCCGCTTGCAAGGCCTGACCTCCCCAGGTGCCTCCCAACCGCGTGCGCCCCCGGTCCCGAAGCCACCACCCCTAGGGACCGACCTGTACAGCCAGCTCGCCGGGCCCGATGGATAGCCGGTCCCCGTACCAGAGGGATGGGTTCACCCCAGTCAGCGGAAGAACCTGTCCGCAGAGGCCGAGGCTCCGCTTGCTCCGCTCCTGCCCGTGCCACAGCCAGTCGCCATCCCCCAGCTCCCGGAGGAAGAGGTCCAGATCGAGTGGGACCAGACCGGGGAGGATCTGATGGGATTTGCGCAGGAGACGCAGGCGGCCGCAGCTCGCAGGCAGGAGTTCTGCGAGCGGGAAATCAGGCAGCTTGAGAAGGAGGAGCGGGCGCGGCACCAGAAGAGGAAGCAGCTGCAGGCCCGGAGCGCGGAGGAGAAGACACAAACCCGCCGAAACCCCCAAGCTGCACGCGGTCCTAAAATTGCTGGGACCGTAGTAAAGTTCCACCAAGAGAAGGAGTGGAGGTTCATCTGGGACTCAACCACAGCCACAGACCTCTATGTTGACAGGAGGGATGTGGAAGGTCATCTGCCAAAGGGACACCCGAAACGGGAGTTGTTCCCGGGAGATCGGGTAACATACACCCGACATCGAGGCTTGAAAGGGTGGTACGCCCTCAATGTCCAGTGGGTAGAGGAAGAGCACTACCTTGAGCACTGCTACCCAGAGGACCCGGACAGGTCTGAAGAGTATGGCGAGGAGGAGGAGAGTCTACAAGGACATCGCTACTAATGGGCGACAACCTACTGTAAATAGTTACCCGCCTGGGTGAAAAAAAAGAGTTAAAGGACATGCCGTCTTCCGGAGTATGAGAAGTTTGCCGGATTACAGAAAAGTTTACCTGGTTAAGGGTTGTTGTGAACGTTTGAGTGTCTGTTAAAACTTACCCGAAGAGGGTCTGTGAGTAGTAGCCGGCTGAGGACTGGGAGCAGCCAACTTTTGTGAACTATCCGGCCGAGGACTGGGAGCGGTCAACTTTGTAAATAATTGCACTTATTAAAGTGCCCCCTACTGGTTTTATAAGGAACTACAACAACTGACCTCAGAACAAAAACCCGTTAGAGGTGGCCAAAGACGAGGTCCAGCAGCTGGATGAGCTACGCCCTGCAGCCACCCCAGGGCCTTCGTTGAGGGTTTACAAACGGGTCCCTCATGTTCAAAAGTTTTGCTAAGTTTGCACCTTTAAAAAAAAAAAAAAATGGAGACCTGGTCGCAAGTTGCACCGCGGCCAGTACAAGAGAGTCCACTTGAAAACGTTTTATATGAAAAGTTTTATATACCGAAATGCTTTGCATGATGCCTTACATGATGTTTGATAAAAGAGTTCCTGTGATACTAAAAGTGCACTTATAATGTTGAAGAGAGAAAATGTTTCCCATAAAGGGATGTGATATGCAGTTGACAGTTAAAAAAAAAAAAAATATTTCTTTGCATGTCCAAATTTGCATTGTCTTTTACTCTGTTCCAGCCCGCGGACGTGCTGTGATTTACCAGGGGGGAATGTAGCACCCCGAGGGCTCGGTTGCTACAGAGGTATTGCACCTCACCCAGATGTGCGATATCTCACTTCCAGGTAAGGATGGAGTGTGGATCAGGACCCCGACACCTGCATGCATTACACCACATTTCCGGGGGGCAGGGCGACCGACATGCTCCAAGCAGAGCACGACAGTCCTTGTCCCTGGCTGGAGTGGGGGGAGGGAACACCTAGGAAGGGGGAACCCTGTAGTGCATAGGAAGGAGAGGGCAGTTCCTGGGTGCACCTAGAGGGAGGTATAAAAGGTGGGCACCATCTTAGTTCAGTGTTCAGTCAGAGAGAAGAAGTGACAGAGCAGGGCCTCTGTGGAGCTCTGCTCCGGAGGCGGGCCTAGCCTGTGAGGCCCAGCCAGCACTGAAAGAGCAAGGGGAGTCAGTTCAGACAGAGAAGAAGAGGGAGCAGAGGCTCTGCATGGGCTCTGCTCCGCAGGCAGGCCTAAGAGAGAGGCCGGAGCCTGGAGGAAGCAGAAGGAAGGAGAAGGAAGGAAGAGGAGAGGAGGAGGCTCCAGGAACAAGGAACGAAGGGACCCCAGGGGTGTGGACCAGCGAGTCGCCTCCGCACGCCCGAATCTACCTGCGTAGAAGGGTCAGGCCAAAGGGGGAGACCGGTCCCCGAAACTAGTGGAGGCGGGGAACTACCCTCAGCTAGAAACCGGAGGCTGTGACATTTCACGTGGCGCAGCCCCTCGCTACACCCGCTAGGAAAGCACCACATAGGGTCAGGGAAACTGGTGCCAAGTTTACCAGAGAAGGCCCGAGGCAGCCGGACAGAAGCGAGGTCACTGGCGGGGTATGACAGGCCAGAGAAAGGACACACAAAGGGGGTCCTGTGAAACGCTCCAAAGTTATCTGGGAGTAGGCCGAGTCCCTCACCTGGTGAGCACAGTGAGACGAGGGACGTTATGACCAGCTGTAATAACGTGGATAAAGAACTGTGAGTAAATACCCTGGACTGCATTACAGGACTCTGTGTCGTTACTGCTGCTCCCGCGCACCATCACCCCCAACATCCACACTTGCTGCCCTGAGGCTATACTCCTCCCGTGGGGAGTTATACTATCCTCTGCTGCACCCCCAACATCAACCTCAGCGGCCTGCCCTGCAGCGGCGGTTCACTCTGACCGCAATCCACGGGTGGCGTAGTCGGACATTTAATATCATAAAATCCTATAAATAGACTGCCTTTTGGGTTGACCACCCTGAGCCACGGAACCGGGTCCCCGCTACACGAGGACTACAACCACCAGCATTCGCAACGGGTCCGGTTCCGGGTATCCCCACATGCCCAGGGAGCACGCCAACTTTCTATACAAAGGCCAGCACTGATACTACCGGCATATGGTGACATATATTGATAGATGTCAGTCGTGCAGAATATATAAGAGATTACAGTTATATATAGTAACTTACAGCTGACGTTCTTTCTGATTAAATTGTTCACTTTTCCCTTCTTTTTCATCTGGCCCAGACCGACACGACAACGTCTCCATCCAAAGACACATTTGACTCCTTACATTTCAGGCACCGTCCCCATCTATTCCCAACCTATACAAACTCCTCATCCTGCTGATACCCCAATATTGAGCCGCTGTTGTATGAGTCCCTATTACTGCACACGCTGTGCCCCCTCTAGATGGTTAAACAAACCTCTAGAATATAGTAATGTCATGTGCACGTGACCTAGAAAACAGTGCCCATATTTTGCCCCCTAGAAAGTAATTGTGCCCTCTGTGTGCCCATTTGACAGTCACAATAACCTGAGTTCCCCTATAACGGTAAGTGCCCACTTAACATTTAATAATGTCCTGAGTCTCCCCCCATGTACAGCCCCTCTCTACACAGTATGATGCTTTCCTATACACAGTATAATGCCCCCTCACTGTATAGTACCCCCACACACAGTATACTGACCCCTTAGTAGCCCCCAAACTGATGTCTCCAACGCTGTATGATGGCCCCCACACTATACAAAGATCCCACATAACCCACACTGTATGACCCTAACTGTAATCCCCACACTGTATAAATAGCCTCTATATACTATAATGCACCAGATAATCCTCAATATAGCATAATGCACTCCCCATAGGCAGACTCTGTAGCATAATCTCCCCAAAGGCAGTCTGTAGCATAATCCCCCAACCCCCATAGGCCTTCTGTAGCATAATCCCCCCACCCCCATAGGCAGTCTGTAGCATAATCCCCCCACCCCCCATAGGCAGTCCGTAGCATAATCTCACTCCCCATAGGCAGTCTGTAGCATAATCCCCTCAACCCCCATAGGCAGTCTGTAGCATAATCCCCTCATCCCCCCCATAGGCAGCCTGTAGCATAATCCCCTCACCCCCCATAGGCAGTCTGTAGCATAATCCCCTCACCCCCCATAGGCAGTCTGTAGCATAATCTCCTCACCCCCATAAGCAGTCTGTAGCATAATCCCCTCACCCCCCCCCCATAGGCAGTCTGTAGCATAATCCCCTCTCCCCCCCATAACCAGTCTGTAGCATAATCCCCTCACCCCCCATAGGCAGTCTGTAGCATAATACCCCCACCCCCCATAGGCAGTCTGTAGCATAATCCCCTCACCCCCCCATAGGCAGTCTGTAGCTTAATCCCCTCCCCCCCCCATAGGCAGTCTGTAGCATAATCCCCTCACCCCCCAAAAGCAGTCTGTAGCATAGTCCCCTCAACCCCCCATAGGCAGTCTGTAGCATAATCCCCTCACCCCCCATAAGCAGTCTGTAGCATAATCCCCTCACCCCCCATAGGCAGTCTGTAGCATAATCCCCTCACCCCCCCATAGGCAGTCTGTAGCATAATTCCCTCTTCCCCCATAGGCAGTCTGTAGCACAATCCCCTCACCCCCCCCCATAGGCAGCCTGTAGCATAATCCCCTCAACCCCCCATAAGCAGTCTGTAGCATAATCCCCTCTTCCCCAATAGGCAGTCTGTAGCACAATCCCCTCACCCCCCCCATAGGCAGCCTGTAGCATAATCCCCTCAACCCCCATAGGCAGTCTGTAGCATAATCCCCTCACGCCCCATAGGCAGTCTGTAGCATAATCCCCTCACCCCCCATAGGCAGTCTGTAGCATAATCCCCTCACCCCCCCATAGGCAGTCTGTAGCATAATTCCCTCTTCCCCCATAGGCAGTCTGTAGCACAATCCCCTCACCCCCCCCCATAGGCAGCCTGTAGCATAATCCCCTCAACCCCCCATAAGCAGTCTGTAGCATAATCCCCTCTTCCCCAATAGGCAGTCTGTAGCACAATCCCCTCACCCTCCCCATAGGCAGCCTGTAGCATAATCCCCTCAACCCCCATAGGCAGTCTGTAGCATAATCCCCTCACGCCCCATAGGCAGTCTGTAGCATAATCCCCCCACCCAACATAGGCAGTCTGTAGCATAATCCCCTCACCCCCCCATAGGCAGCCTGTAGCATAATCCCCCCACCCCCCATAGGCAGTCTGTAGCATAATCCCCTCACCCCCCCATAGGCAGTCTGTAGCATAATCCCCCCTCTCTCCAATAAGAAAAAATAAATAAATAAATAAGCACAATACTCACCTCTCTCTCCTCCTCATTCCCCCGCTGCTCCGAGCGCCCGGTCCGCACAAATCTTCAGCACAGTGGGCCGGGCGCCAAGTGATGACGTGACGTCAGTGACGTCAGACACAGAGGACTCTATGGGGACTGATGGGAGAGGGAGCGTCGCTCCCTCTCCCATCACTGAGCTTGCGGTTGCGGTGACGTGCGGGGGGGGGGGGTGATGCTGGCACCGGGGGCCCCCCTCCTGCTTTAGGGCCCCATAGCAGCCGCCGGGCAGTGCAGGAACATCGGGTCTCCCTGCTCTGCCGCTACAGTTACAATGACGTAGCTCGGGTGGGCACCCTCAGAGCACGGGGCCCGGGGCGACCTCCCCCTCTGCCCCCCAGGTAGCTACGCTACTGTCACAGACCCATATATTTGTATGGGGAATTTTGATTCATGAATCGTAACTATTGTTATGTGGACAACTCAATAGCTTATAATGGGTACGTATTTTATGCATGAAAACTATGGATAAAACAAGTATGTGAAACAATAAAGTCTGGATGAGGCATGAGGGGAGTCTGATTAGACATTACTTCAAAGCAAAGTCTGGGGTTTGTATTAGAGAGGGTTGTGCTCAGGAGTCTGTATTAAGAGGGAGTCTGGTCTGGGTATGGATTTATGAGTTCGGGAACTGTATTTTTTAGGACTCTGTTCCAATCTGACTTCATGGAGCAGCAGCGTCGGAGGGAGGGACGGAGCCCCTGATTACACAGGAGGTCACTGACCATAAGTTTGTCCTAAGTGAACAAAGCTCAAATGTGAAGACATGAAATAGCAGGTAGGCATCAGTCATGTAGAAGACTTAAATGTTGATTTTTTTGCTTAATTTATAAAACCCTCGTCATGATTCATATCTTCTAAATAATACTGACTGCATCACTAGGATAGGGTCATTATTAGCATTACGCGTCCTACTTCCATTATAGCTATAAACTATCACTGATCTTATTGTCTGTACACGTGGTTATACTTGGGGCTTCCTGTATGTACAGACTGTATGGATTTTATAGGATGCAAGGGCCACTGCTCTTTTCCCCATGGCAGATACTGAATGTGTAATGTTAAACTTATTGGGTGATAATGATGGTTTGCTGGATATGTTATGGATTACGTTCAGGGGTGGATTAAGAGTAGCCAGGGCCCCGGGCAGTTTAGAAGGTGTTGCCCCCCCCCAGGTACCCGATGTATCACGTGACATGTCACATGATTCCCTTTGATAGCTCATGTGATAGATCATGTGACTAACACACAGAAGCTTTGGTCACATCTGTAGACGGAAAATGATGGAAATTTTTTTCCATTCTGTTCACAGCGCTATACATAACATAGCGCTATATATAGTAGAGCAGCAGTGGGAGATTAATTTCCATGAGGGGTCACGAGAGACCATGACTGTTGTGGAGGCCGAACCAATAGGCTGAAATTAATTCTGCTCAATATTAATAATATTAACAAAATAATAAAAAATATATATTAATTGTATGACTTAATATTGAGCAGAATTAAGTATGCTGACATCCCCCTATATACAGTATGAGCCCCCACATAACTCCCTAGATACAGTAGGAGCCCCACATAGCTCCCTATATACAGTATGAGCCCTCACATAGCTCCCTAGTTACAGTATGAGCCCTCACATAGCTCCCTATATACAGTATGCGCCCTCACTTAGCTCCCTAGTTATAGTATGAGGCCTCACATAGCTCCTGTTACGATGTTAGTAGATACCCTGAAGTCCAATGGCGTGGGCCAAGGAAGAGACTGAGACAAGAGTAGTGTGAAAGTCCATTTTAAACGCAGGTGCAAAAAGGTCACAGCAAACAGTTTATGAAGGTAAGTTCATTCCAAACAATACTTCTTAGAACATAATCTGTAAGGCACAGCCTTCATTACTTTTGTGGAATGTAAAACGCTAACAATAGTCCCAGTTTACTTAGGTACAGTAATATGCAAACAGAAATAAGGATAGTAAGCAGGCGTAGGTATTCCTCAGTTGATTGTAGACTCACGTAGTAAGTAGAGAAGACAAACTGGAATATGGACCTTGGTGCTGAGGAATGCAGGAGGTGCAGCGGTGGAAGCAGCGATGTCTTAGGCTGAGCTGGAGCCGGGTATTAAACACTGAGCAAAGATGGTGACTTTACCGGAAATGTAAAGATCCAGGAGAAGTCCTCTTTAGGAAGACAAAAGTTCAGAGATCCCATAGAAAGTGAACAACAGCCAGCGGTTCCTTTCAGCAGAAGTCCCTTTAGCAGAGGATTCAGGCAGCAATCCTTTCAGCGGATGACTAGGAGTAAACACAAGGTCAGCAAGACTTTATTTAGAGGGCTAGGACAGGTGAGTAGCAAGCTACAGGCATACAATACTCAGGCAAGGCATGATTGCAACACATGCAGTTTAAGTAGATCCACAGGCAGGAAGCACATGACCCCAATGAGGCAGTGGAAGCCATCTAGACTAAGGGAAAAACTACTGGCAAAGTAAAATTAAACCTGGCATCCTGACAGCTCCCTATATACAGTATGAGCCCTCACATAGCTCCCTATATACAGTATGAGTACCCACATAGCTCCCTATATACAATATGAGCCCGTACATAGCTCCCTATATACAGTATAAGTACCCACATAGCTCCCTATATACAATATGAGCCTGTACATAGCTCCCTTCTCTGATCGACTGTCGGTTCCACAGCCAGCTCAGAGAATGGTCGAATGCAAAATGCAGCTACCTGGGAGACACCTCTGACCACCGCATGAGGTGGCCCAAAGGCACCCCCCTGATGGCTGTACCTCGGTCACATGCGTCCCCTCATTCCCCTATGTATGGCCCTGTACAGTCTATATGACAATACATGACTGATATCTACTATAGTATAATCAGGGATGTGTCCTTCTGTCAGAAGCCTCTATAGACTGCGCAAGTGCAATACCTGCGCAGTCTGGCCGCAGACAGAAAGACACATCCACATCCCAGACAGGAGATCCCGGTATGCAAAGGCAACATAAACATATATCTGTTCGGTCCTGTCATCTCTGGAGAGGCCGGGGGAGGAATGTGGCGACGGAATCGGCGCCTGTGCATACTGTGATTTCCGGCGCTATTTTAGTCAAGACAACTATGAAAACAAAATGGACAGCGTGGTATGCGCATGCGCATACTTTGGCGCCATTTTGTTGAATACACTCTGCACATTTGTATTCATTCAAATGAAACCGGATATCGTGCTATGCGGACATGGGGAGTATGGACCAGGGTGAGGGGGGATTATATACGAGGATGAGAAAGCTTACGCCAGGATGGGGGAGCATATACCAGGATAGGGGAGCATATACCAGGATGGGAGGAAGCATGGACCAGGATGGGGTAGCATGTACCAGAATGGGGGACCAGGATGGGGAAGCATACACCAGGATGGGGGAGCATATACCAGGATGGGTGGATGGGGGGAAGCATGGACCAGGATGGGGGGAGCATATACCAGGATGGGGGACCAGGATGGGGAAGCATACACCAGGATGGGTGAGCATATACCAGGATGGGGAAGCATACACCAGGATGGGGGAGCATATACCACAATGGGGGAGCATATACCAGGATGGGGGACCAGGATGGGGAAGCATACACCAGGATGGGGGAGCATATACCAGGATGGGGGACCAGGATGGGGGAGCATATATCAGGATCGGGGACCAGGATGGGGAAGCATACACCAGGATGGGGAAGGATACACCAGGATGGGGGAGCATATACCAGGATGGGGGACCAGGATGGGGAAGCATACACCAGGATGGAGGAGCATATACCAGAATGGGGGACCAGGATGGGGAAGCATACACCAGGATGGGGGAGCATACACCAGATTGAGGAGAATATACCAGGACGGGGGCGAATATACCAGGATAGGGGAGCACACACTAGGATGGGGAAGCATATACCAGGATACGGGACCAGGATGGGAGAGCATATATACCAATAAAAAAGCTTGCCACCCGGGCGTAGAACGCGTTCAATAGCTAGTATGATATACTGTGCTATAGACATCAGATGTTATATACTATACACATTGTTATATCCCATCTGATGTCTTTACCACAGTATACCGTACACTAATCTGTATACTGGATGTGACATTTTGTACAGGGATATACACTGTACTGATCACACTGGCCTACAGGACCTCACGTATTATATATAGAGCAGTATAGTATGTGACATCCTGTAGGTTTTGGGTTGATCAGTCAGTGCAGGATCCTGTATGCGATGTCTGTGGTCTCTGCTGGGGCTCAGTGTGATTTATTGCATCACTGTGAATTTTCCTGCAGATCTGGTGACGATGGAGCCGATGACCTGGCATTGACAGCGCGAGCTGATCTGCAACAAAGGTCAGACTCCGGCAATAAGTCACACAGAGCCCCAGCAGAGCGACCGCTGACCTGATACTAAGGGATCCGTATGAACCCATTAGGAGGAGAGCAGCGTCCTGCAGCCCCCTCCTCACTCCAGACAACCTGCCCTGGGCCCGACCTCGTATTTACTATTTACCGCCATCCACTGATGCAGGAGCTCCTCTCCGGCAGGCTGAAGTGAAGCAGCTCCAGGCTCCGCTGTGTGACATCAGTCCTGGAGACACAGCGTGCAGGGGGCGTGTTTGTCTCCCTGATGCGGCCGGCCAGCGTCTAATGGTACTGTGCGGTCCCCCTGCCCATGCCTCTGCAGAAAACATTATAATGAGGGCGATCTGGCCATGGGCTCCCCCGAAGGCCCGGGCCCCAGGCGGTAGCCCAGATCGTCCTCATTATAATCCGCCTATGATTACATTGCTTTGAATGTGATGACCACGGGTCAGAGTGATGATTGTAGTTGTCTTGTCTCGTCTGTCATTACATCGGAGAGAACTCAAGCGTCATAGTAAATTGGCATATTGTTATCACTCAGCCAGTGTGGGAATTCAAGAGAGGTAAAGACTGCGAGTCTCCCATGTGGACAAGGTTAGTAGATAAATAGGTAGAACAAATAGGTCATGCGCTCTCTATAACAGGGCGGGTGTAGCCTTCAGTGTGACCAACTGAGCACAATAATTAGAAGCTGATGACCAGGTTGATGAGCCATATCTAAAGCTGGCCACACAAATTAGATGACTGTTGACCAAACGATTCTTCAGTGGATCATTCAGCCAACAGCCATCTTTGCTGTCTCTCCCATGGAATGGATTGCTCACTTGGCTGAGCGCTCCTGTGTTCTCCATGATTTCTGAGCGAACAAAGTGATCAGCAGTCCCAAATTGGATATGTCCAATTGTCATCTCCCCCGACCATCAGTTGACCTGTGCCCCTATACACATTAGAGTGTCTGGCATATCGATGTGTTCGACCAACTTTAACCTAATGTGTATGGAGAACTGAAAGTTGTATTTACACTGAAAGATTATCATGTACGATCGTTCTTAAGAAACAGGCTGATGATCATCAGATAAAAAAGCAAAACTCGCATTCATTGGGTGAAATTATTTTTTGTGCAGCACAAAAAAACATTGTTCTCAGTGGTGCAGTGGTCCTTTCTAAATACGACTCGGACTCCCAAGAGCTATGGCTGCTTATGCGCTCTGAACAATCTGCTACAGATCGCTCCGTCTGCCTATGTAAAAAGGCTTTTAAATTTCTGCAAATGGGTTTGTGTAAATGGATCCTACAATATAAGAAAAGCTGAATATAGTGCTGCCGGGGAGATTATATGTTATTGGCCTGTACTGGGAGGGTGATGCCCATGTCAAGTTAAGATGGATGTTGTTTGCACAAGCTGGTGCAATTCCTCTGTTCGCATGCAAAGAACGACTACCACACTAGTGGAATGAGCAGGAGATAGCCCCAGGACCACAGAATCAGCCACTGAATTAGGATGTATTATTTAAACAGAATGTATCACCTATATGTTTTTTATATTACAATCAGACACTGAGACATTCTGTATGCTTTTTTTTCTAATATTTTTATTTTTTGATTGTAGATTAGTTTTTTGATAAATTGTTTCTTGTAGATTGTTTTTTCTATACATGAATATGGGGGCAGAGCAGCTGTTATCAATGTTCAGAGAGGCTTTATTGCAGCATTATTGGACCATGATAACCTGGAGACTGATAAGGATTTAATAAAAATATACATAACCATTTTTATATTAGAAAATTAGGATGCAAAATGGAAGTAGGATATTACTGTATTGTTTAGAGAGTTTATTGATTAAAGGGGTATCCTCATCTCCAAGATCCTATTCCAATATTTAGTAGGTGTAATAATAATAATATTAGCAAATACCTACAATTAGAAATATAGTATAGTATTTTTGATTCAATATGTCTCTTTCCTCATGTGCAGGCATTGCAGGACCTTAGGTATCCATGATTATGTCCACTGATAAAGTGCCAGTTAGTTAGCTAGCTGCTAGTGGTCGCAACCATGGATACCTAAGGTCCTGCAATGCCTGCCTCAATGCCTATGAGAAAAGAGACATATCGAATCAAAAATACTATACTACATTTCTAATTGCAGGTATTTGCTAATATTATTGTGACACCTACTACATATTGGGATAGGATCTTGGAGATGGGAATACGCCTTTAACTACTTATTAAACTTGAAGAAGGAAAATCTACAGTTTCAGATCTAGGTAGCAGTGTTCTGATATTTCCATTTTACCTGAATAAACTGCAGCATCTCTTCCACGTGGATAATCACAAAAATATAGTTTTTACCTGTTTATTTCTGATTGGATTTCTGATTATAAAAAAAAGCTGTAACGGTCATGAAGGACTAACTCAATTCTATCTGATCAGAGCTCTTATGGCCACAATAAATAAAAATTGATCCAAATTATCATCCTTAAAAAACTGAGAAGTTCCATTTCTTAAAGAGGTTGCCCACTACATCATAATCCCTTTGCTTGATACTAATGATACTCCGGTCATCCCACAAGCAATAAAGTATATAGCTTGACATGCTTGCCAGCATGACCGGAGGCCCCGGTGGTTCACTTTCCACACCCTGCAGCTACGTCCATGTCCAGCGTCATCACCATAAACAATTTCACTCTATCAGCCTCGTCCCTTGTCTGTGCCTGGGATAACTCAATATACACTTCCACATCTATCTGCTGCTGCGGCTCCTTTTTCTCCTTACCCTCCGTCACATGTTTCTGCATATAACATTAACCTTGAGGGTTTCTAACAGACCCAGGTTGGCATTAAATTGTACATGTTGATGATGTTCCTCTATTCTTTGTTATATCCCTGTGAGTGTTTTTCCAGGATAAATAAGAGGGGGTGACATAATGTATGCCACAGTTTTCCCTACTGCCAAATTTAGTAGCCTCTTTGAATGACTTCAGTGGGCGACATGCATCCTTCATCAACTATCAATGGTGGAATTCAGAGTAACCCAAGCTCCAGATTGGCTGATTTATAATATAATCATTCATCTCTTTATTCTCCTCATGCAGAAGCTCCAACAGGTGCAGTGTTAAATTCCAGCTGGTTGTGAGGTCAAAAATCAGGCAGCCCTCAGGTAGACCATTCTGTTTTTGCAAAGCTTGGAGGGTGTACATTGCTACTTAAGAATACAGTACTATTGTGACGCGAACAGGTGAAAAATAAAATTAGCAAAATAGGTATGCAAAACGTTAAACATGCATTTTATATATATTTTTAGAACACTATTCTCACTCTTTTGACAAAAAGGCCAAAACAAAAAGTGCTAAATTACAGTTGTGCTCAAAAGTTTACACACCCCGGCAGAATTTTTGCTTTCTTGGCCTTGTTTCAGAGAATATGAATGATAACAAAAAAACTTATTCTCCACTCATGGTTATTGGTTGGATGAAACCATTTATTGTCAAACTACTGTGTTTTCGCTTTTTAAATCTTAACGACAACCAAAAACATCCAAATGACCCTGATCAAAAGTTCACATACCCTGGTGATTTTGGCCTGATAACATGCATAGAATTTGACACAAATTGGTTTGAATGGCTACTAAAGGTAACATCCTCACCTATGACCTGTTTGCTTGTAATCAGTGTGTGTGCATAAAAGTTGAGTAAGTTTCTGGGATCCAGACAGAATCTTGCATCTTTCATCCAGCCACTGACATTTCTGGATTGCGAGTCATGGGGAATGCAAGAGAATTGTCGACAGATCTACGGGAAAAAGTAGTTGAACTGTATAACACAGGAAAGGAATACAAAAAGATATCCAAGGAATTGATAATGCCAGTCAGCAGCATTCAAACTGTGGTTAACAAATGGAAAATCAGGGGCTCTGTAAAAACCAAACCACAGTCAGATAGACCAACAAAAGTTTCGGCCATAACTGCCAGGAAAATTGTTCGGGATGCAAAGAAAAACCCACAAATAACATCAGCTGAAATTCAGGACTCTCTGAAAACTAGCGGTGTGGCTGTTTCAAAATGCACAATAGGTCAAGGCTGCATGGTTGAGTCGCCAGAAGAAAGCCATTACTGCGCAAATGCCACAAAGTATCTCACCTACAATATGCCAAACAGCACAGAGACAAGCCTCAAAACTACTGGAACAAGGTAATTTGGAGTGATGAGACCAAAATTGAACTTTTTGGCCACAACCATAAACGTTACATTTGGAGAGAGGTCAAGAAGGCCTATGATGAAAGGAAAGTATCAAAAAAGGAATAGTCGGCACTCCGTGTAGCTAGAGTGGTGCACGTGGAAAACAGAATTGTTCAAAAAGAATTGAGGAAATGTGTGAAAATTTTAGATTGAGAGACTATCCCCAACGTATTCTAGATGGGGCATTAAGAGAGGTGGTTACTGATGAAAAAACACGTAGAAGGGATGAATCACGTATATACTTTGTGAGGGAATATCATCCGGTCAATTTAAAAGTAGATCAGATTATAAAGAAATATTGGCATATTCTAGGGCAGGCATATCCGAGTGTGATGGAATTTAATATACCTCCCCTTATCTGTAACAAGAGATTGCCCAATGTGAAGGATAAACTAATACGGGCGGATGTTGGGAGCAATGCAATAATTCCAAGACAAACTTTTCTTTCAACAAAAAATAAAGGAACGTATCCCTGTCTGAATTGTGCTCAATGTAGTAATGTAATTAAGGGGGAATATTTTAGTCATCCTAGGACAGGTAAAAGATTTAATATTAAGGGCTTCTACACGTGTAAATCTACAAATGTGGTTTACCAGATAAAATGTCCGTGTGGCTTTTCATATATTGGAGAAACAATGCAGTCAGTAGGAACACGGGTTAATAAACATAAATCCACTATCAGGTGTGGAGATACTTCGCTTCCCCTTCCATTACATTTTAAGGAAAAAGGACATTCAATAGCCCAATTGAAATATCAGGTGTTAGAACAAATAGATACACCTAGAAGAGGAGGCAGTATCAAAAAAATCCTTTTACGTAGAGAAGCCTTTTGGATTTATACTTTGGGAACTTTATATCCGAATGGCCTGAATCGAGAATATGATGTTAGTGGTATTATGTGATTAGGATAATGAGTAATATATACATCCTATTTTTCTTTCTAGACATCACAGATGCGATGAAATCCTGAAGTATCTGCATAGGAACAAATGGGATGCATATTGTACTTGCCACATTTTGTCGGGTTAAATAAGATTGAATGCGGAGATTAGACATGATGTAGGCTGGACGGCTTCCCTATGTATTTCTAGGAATCACGGGTGGACAGTTAATTATACTGTCACCTTTAACGAAATAAATAAGGTCTAATTTAGGGAATAGAAGATAACAAAGGATAAATTTAAAAAGTCACTCTTATCTCAGACAGCGATCTGGGGGAGGTGAGAATCACTTAGGACATAGATGTTCTCTATTCCCGTATGTCTGTGATTGTTCCTTCAGTAGTAGCTTTATATGTAGTTACAATTTATAATGAGATATAAAGTGATATAGAAATAATATGATGAATTTTTTCTACTATGTGAATTGGGATCTATGGGAATATGGCAGTATACTGATCTCTTTATAAGGTATTTACTATTAGAATTATAAAGGGCAAGAGAATAAAAGATAGATTTAGTCACTTGTTGCAGGCTGTTCATGAGGAATCAGTTGTATATATAAATGTAATAAACAGTATTGTTCTAATAAAAATCTTTTTGAAAAAATCTAAAAATATCAAGGATTTTTTTCCAGAAGAATGATATAATGTTGAATGTGTTTAATAAAAAGAACATTGAGAAATTTAGATGGGAATATCTTTGATACATTTATGAAATGGAATCCATGTTTTAGGATTTATATTCTCATATTTGGTTGGAGATTATTTATATATATGAATTTACTTGTCATTGATATATTTGATTCCATGGGAAATATTAAAAAATCTTAAAACCATTAAGGATTTTTTCTGGAAAAACTATGAAATGTTACATATTTTTAGCTAAAAGAATATGGAGAAATAAAGATATAATGTGGTATATGCATGCAATAAATTTTACAATCTGCGATGTATATGGTCTTATGTGTAATTGGGGATTATTTAAATATATGAATTCACTTGTTCTTTCTCATTGTGCAACTTGAGTTTATTATTGCTTAATTTTTTGTATGTTGTTGTAAATTCTGTTACATATAATTTTTTTATTGGTCTACTCTTTTTTTATGTTAATGAGAATTATGCCATTTCCGGGGATTTGTTTATAAATATCTTGACTGAATGTATTTAACCACAATTGAAAAAAGCCTTGGACAGGCTGAAACGTCTTGTGTGAGTTGTGGAATAAATCAACTGATTATCAACACGTGAGTGCCGGGATTTTCTTTTCCTATGATGAAAGGAACACCATTCCTACTATAAAGCACAAAGGTAGATCGCTGATGTTTTGGGGATGTGTGAGCTACAAAGTCACAGGAAACTTGGTAAAAGTTGAAGGAAAGATGAATGCAGCACGTTATCAGCAAACACTGGAGGCAAATTTGCACTCATCAGCCCGGAAGCTGCGCATGGGACATACTTGGACTTTTTAACATGACAACAATCCAAAACACAAGGACAAGTCGACCTGTCATTGTCTACAGCAGAACAAAGCAAAGCTTCTGGAGTGACCATCTCAGTCTCCTGACCTCAATATCATTGAGTCACTCTGGGGAGATCTCAAGCGCGCAGTTCATGCTAGACAGCCGAGAAATTTAAAGGAACTGGAGTCTTTTTGCCAAGAAGAATGGGCAGCTTTACCATCTGGAAAAATAAAGAACCTCATCTACAACTACCACAAAAGACTTCAAGCTGTCATTGATGTTAGAGGGGGCAATACACGGTATTAAGAACTGGGGTATGTGAAATTTTGATCAGGGTCATTTGGATGTTTTTGGTTGTCATTAAGATTTAAAAAGAGAAAACACAGTAGTTTGACAATAAATGGCTTCACCCAACCAATAACCATGAGTGGAGAAAAAGTTTTTTTGTTATCATTCATATTCTCTGAAACAAGGCCAAGAAAGCAAAAAATCTGCCAGGGTATGTAAAGTTTTGAGCACAACTGTAGTAGCTACACACCCAAAAAGCAAGAACATGCCACAGTGTAGTTGTGACATGTGTGGTTGTCAAATTGGACTTGTAAAACAGGCATGCAAAGAGTTAAACGTTTACTTTATTTTCTATTTTTCTAACACTATCCTTCCCCTCTTGACAAAAAGGCCAGGACTAAAAATTCTACTTTGATAGGTACACATCCGGAAATCAAAATGCAGCAACAGCCCGAAGTATTGTTGTGATATATATGGTTGTGAAATTGGACTAGTAAAAGAAGTGTGCCAAAAGCTAAATGTGTATATTTAAAACAAAACAACCTTACACCCCACTTACTCAAAAATCATGTAACCAGAAATGCTAGGTAGGTAAACATCCCAAAAGCCAGCACCTTCAAAAGGGCACTGTATAGGTGTGGTGTATACATATTTCAAATTTGACTGGTGAAACAAGTGTGCACAAATGAAACCAAGGTTTGGATATCTTTTTCCTTTAATAATAAAGACCTTCATTTAAAAACTGCATATTGTGTTTACTTGTGCAATCTTTGTCTAATATTTAAATTAGTTTTGTGATCTGAAACATTTAAGTGCGACAAACATGCAAAAGAATAAGAAATCTGGAAGGGGCAAACACAGTAGCATAGCTACTGGGGGGGGGGGTGGGGGTTGAGGGTGCGGTCGCCCTGAGCTCCGTGTTCAGGGGGGCCCACCAAAGGGTGCCCACCCAGAGCTATGCTACGGCGATATAATGAAGCAAGGCCATGGCTGCACGGCTTTCCTGTGCTCACTGCTTAGATGTATTCACATCTCTTAGACGTGAATACATCTGAGAAACACTGCAGCGCTGGGAGGTAGGGGAGCGCTCAGCATCTCCCCTCCCCGACATACAGCGAAGTGATGAGGTCGCACACTGCTGACCTCATCACTCTGCTGCTGTGATCCCTGAGCCGCAGAGCGGCAAAGGACGCATCTTGCCTGCATATGGGGCCAGGGTCGGACTGGGGTGCCTAGGGCCCACCAGGGGAACTGACTCTAGGGGCCCACACTACAGCCCACCATAAACGGTTTTATTACTTGTTTTGCTTTTCTATAATGTACTATAATTACATGATTGGCCGCGCTGTGGAGCACTGAGCGGCAGGACTTTGTTCGAACAGTCATTCCGTACTGCCAGAGTCCCTTTAATGGTAACTTGTCACCTTGAAAAACGCTATTTATCTGCAGATATAGGGGTAATCTGCAGGTAAATAGGGTTTAAAGCCTGGTTAGACGGCTTAATGGAAAAGCGTTGGCTACACGGAGAAAATTACGTTTTATTCTCCCTGCCGCCACTCGCTTCCTATCATAGGATCGGTGCAAGGAGGGAGACATTACAGTCACCGCTAACTACAAAGTGAGGGTGCTGCAATAACGTCCGGCACCTGGATTGTGACACTTCCATGGAGCCCAACCCCAGGCTGAGCTTCATTGAACGACTAACATGGCAGCAGCACCTGGTAACTAGTGCTGAGCGAGAATGGTCAGATAAGGTGTGATCCCAGCATGCTCAGGTGTTATCCAGGTATCTTGTAGTGCTCTGCTAATATGCTCGAGTCCCCAGGGTAGCATGTTTTGCGGCGGTAGACAGACGCAACACATGCAGGAATTGCCTGTTTGTTAGGTAATCCCTGCATATGTTGCTTCTGTCTACCGCCGCAAAACATGTTACCGCAGGGACTCAAGCATATTAGCAGAGCACTACAAGATACTCGGATAACACCCGAGCATGCTGAGATAACACCTTGTCCGACCACGCTCACTCAGCACTACTGGCAACCCATCAGCAACCTGCAACTGCGTCACAGGGGGCAGAAGGGAGCAGGTGACTGCATGCACCGGCTAGCTAAATGCTGCTGTCAGTGATTGACAAGGGCACTTAAATACTCAAAACAGCAGCAATCAAGGCGAGCTCTGATCACTGCTGTAACAGGCAGACGCTGGCTATGTAACACAGCCGACATCTGCCTGGTATGGAGCAGGCTCAGCTCCTGAACCCGCTCCATACAAGTACAACCCTATGGTTATGACAAGGTTAGCAAATTTCACTTGTCTGTTCCTAAATGTGGAAAGACAAATGGAATTCCCTAACACATGTGAGTGAGTACTAATAGATTTCGTAAAGGTGCCTCAAGCATATGAATGTTATTACACACCACAATGGACTCTTACATACACGCATCTTACAAAATACATATTATTCCAGATACGTAGACGCGCACAAACACGCAGAAGCGCACACACACGCAGACGCGCACAAACACGCAGACGCGCACAAACTCATCAGTACATGAATACATCATCTGAACCACCATCAATTGTAATGTCAGGTCAGCCCCATATTTCTTTGTATCACATAAACCTACAACTCCCAGTATGTAACTAACAATAGAGATACTGGGAGTTGTTATCAGTCATCATCAGACTGCGGACCATACAGGAACCACAGTACTGATGAGATGCAGGCAGGATCACAAATGAACATTTACATCCAGGTATCTTACCTGAGACGTCTTCTCTGATTAGAGTCGTTCTCTCTCTTTTCGTCTCCCTCTTGTCCAGTCTCCATGATGACTTTTCTCATCCACAGCTCGTCTCTGCAGACTTCCATCTTCTCCGGTCTTCTGCAGCTCATCCCCACACGATGCCCTTAAAGATAGCAGAGTCATTATAATGCTCCTGAATAAAAATATCTACACTGAGCCCCTGAATAAACCTAACTCTTACAATGCTCCCTGCACAAAAAAATGACATACACTGTATCCCTCTTATGGTACCTGCTCTCCACACTGTCCTCTCCTTACCATACTGGGCCCCCTCTTCACACTGTCCTCTCACACTGTGCCCCCCCTATACTGCCCAGTCTCTATACTGTGCCCCTTCATCACACTCCCCCTCCTCAGCATACTGTTCCCTCCTTGCTGTGCCCTCACACTGTTCCCCCCATACTGCCGCATCTCTATACCTTCCCCCACACTACCTAGTCTCTGTGCTGTGTCACCTCACACTTTTCTCCCGCCATACTGTCTCCTCACACTATTCCCCTACTCTCCATACTGTTTCCTCATACATCCCCATTCTGTTCTCGCACCCATTCCCACCCCTCCCCTAGTTCACCATACTGTTTCTTCACACATCTCCCCATTCTGTCTCCTAAAATTTCTCTCCCATCTCTCTCCAAATATAATAAATCTTCGGAAGAGCACACAGACATGCAGAAGCACGCTTACACACACAAAAGCGCACACAGACACATACTAAGGGCTCTTTCACACGTCAGTACATGCGGTGACCGTTTCCACACGTACCAGAGACACTGACACACGTAGACCCATTCACATGAATGCGTATGTGCACATGTCAGTGTGTTTCCACTTTCTACAGACCATGTGGTGTCCGTGGGCAAAACACGCTGGCATGTCTGTTTTTTACCTGCTGTCCAGACCGCAAAAAGTCCCGCACACTGATGACAGTTAGCACCCGGTGCTTGGGAAGAGCGCTGAGCGCTGCCCTCATCATAGATCCCTGCAGGCGCTGCGATCAGCACCACCATGGTCAATGATGAGAGTAATAGTCTATACCCGCTGTGTCCAACTGTAAAAAGAATAAATTTAAAAAAACCTTATACTAACCTCTACTAAGTGTCACCCACTGTAATCCGTGCGAGCTCTCACGCCGAGGAGAATGTCTCCTGCAGCGAGTGGGCTCCGGAGCTGCGCTCAACAAGCGGTGCCCTGTCATTCACTAAGTGCAGCTCTGGAGCAAGCTCGCTGCAGAAGTCATTCTCCTCGGCGTGAGCGCTCGCACGGATTACAGCAGGTGACACTTAGGAGAGGCGAGTATAAGGATTTTTTTATTTTATTCTTATTTTTACAGTTGAACACGGACACGGTGGGAGTAGACTACTACTCTCATCATTGACCCCGCTGCTGCTGATCACATCGCCTGCAGGGATCTATGATGAGGGCAGCGCTCAGCACCCGGCTCTTGGGAACAGCGCTAACTGTATACTGATTCCCAAGCGCCAGTATGTGTCACTTGGATGACACACAGGTGGACACGGATATTTCCAGTCCCGTAAATATCAGGACATGTGAAAGAGCCCTAATATACACACGCAGATACACATACTCACAGAAATGGGGACAAGTACACACACAGGCAAGCACACACAGAAATGCACAGACACACTCAGACAATCACACACAAAAATGCAGACACGCAGGGAAGCACACACACACGTATGTGTGAAGACACATAAACACACAGGCATACACAATGGACACACACAGGCATATACACACACACCGGCATATACACACACAGGCATACAGGCATATATACACACACACACACACAGGTATATACACACACAGGCATATAAACACACACACACAGGAATATAAACACACACACACAGGCATATATACACACACAGGAATATAAACACACACACACAGGCATATAAACACACACAGGCATATAAACACACTGTACACACACACACACTGTACACACACACACACAGAGACATACACACACAGGCATATACACACACAGGCATATACACACTGTACACACACAGGCATATACACACACTGTACACACAGGCATATACACACACTGTACACACACACTGTACACACAGGCATATACACACACTGTACACACACACAGGCATATACACACACTGTACACACATACACACTGTACACACACACAGGCATATACACACACACAGGTATATATACACTGTACACACACACAGGCATATACACACACACAGGCATATACACACACACTGTACACACACAGGCATATACACACTGTACAAACACAGGCATATACACACACTGTACACACACACACTGTACACACACACACACACACTGTACACACACACACACACTGTACACACACACAGGTATATACACACTGTACACACACACAGGCATATACACACACACTGTACACACACACACAGGCATATACACACACACTGTACACACACACACACAGGCATATACACACACACTGTACACACACAAGCATATACACACACACTGTACATACACACACAGGCATATACACACACAGGCATATACACACACACTGTACACACACACGCATATACACACACACTGTACATACACACACAGGCATATACACACACACTGTACACACACACGCATATACACACACACTGTACATACACACACAGGCATATACACACACACTGTACACACACAGGCATATACACACACTGTACACACACACATGCAGGCAGCATATACATAAAAATCCATACAAACACACAAATATTACAGTACCTTGGCTTGTCTCCAGCCCACAGACACGCTCCTAATGTGGGAGACTGCAGTGCAGGGCGCGCTGTGACGTCACTTTTAGCAGACGTGCTTCCCTGTCTGCTGAGTGTGACGCTGCAGTGCAGCCCCTGCTCTCCTGCTCCCAGGCCCCTCCCGCTACTCTCCTGGGCATCGCGTCGGTGAAAGTGCGTGCGCGCGCCCTTAAAGGGCCCACGACCACTTTTTTTTTTTTAAATTCTTCAGTTCCCTCTGCATGGGGCCCGGGGCCCACCGGGAAATTTCCCGGCGCCCCGCCAGGCCAGACCGAGCCTGTATGGGGCAGTGTGGAAAATTGTGAGAGGGAGCAGCATGGGGGTGGGAGGACTAGATGGAGAAGTGTTGGGACAGCATGGAGATAAGGGAGTATGGGGAGCAATATGGAGGAGTGGGGGGACCATTTACAGAAGTGGGCGTCTTTATTGAGAAATGGTTGTTCAGTATGAAGTGGGGGGACAGTATGGAGAGGTGGGAGCGTAGGGGACAAGATGGGGGAACAGGATGGAGAATTGGGAGCATCTCAAGACCATATGGAGAAATGGGACTGTGAGGGGATTATATGGAGAATTGGGGGCACAGTATGGAGAAGTGGGGGACAATATGGATGAGTGTGGGGACCATATGGAGAAGTGGGGGACATTATGGAAAGGTGGGAGCGTAGGGGACAATTTTGAGAAATAGGGGAAAATAATGGAGAATTTGGAGCGAGTGAGGGCCACATGGAGAAGTGGGAGTGTGAGGGGATTGTATAGAGAAAAGGGGAACCGTATGTAGAGATGGTAGAATGGGGGACAGTATGGAGAGGTGAGAGCATGGGGGAAAATATAGAGAAGTGGGAGCACAGTATGAACAGGTGAGAGCGTGAGGGACAATATTAAGAAGTGCAGGCACAGTATGTAAAGATAAAAGCATGGGGGACAGTGTGGAGAGGTGAGAGCTTTGGGGGCAATATAGAGGAATGCAGGCACATGTACTGACCATGGTCCTGATCAAGTACAAATGTACCAATCCATAACTGATCAGAGGTTGTCACCCAGCCGAGGCGGTCACCTTTCTGCCACTGGTTTCCTACTGTGACTGTCACCCTGCTGCCACCGCCACCCTGCTGCTGAAGTGGGCAAGGTAAGTGCCTTATAGAGCCGAAGGTTATAGGTACTTTTATTGTATATAAGGGTAGTTAATCTGAAGGCACAATATCTTGTGGGCAGTGTGTAGAGGAGAAAAAGTCTGGTTCTAGTTTTGTATTCATCTACTGACAGTGGTTCTGGTACTGCATAAATTTACCAGTAGTGGTTCTGGTGCTGCATTCATGTACTAATGGGGGTTCTGTATATATGGGAGCTGTGGGCACACCATACTGTGTATATGGAAGCTGTGGGGCATTATATTGTGTATAGGAGAGCTATGGCCCCATCATACTGTATATAGTGGAGCTGTGATGATATCATACTCTGGATTAGCGAGCTATGGGTCCATTATACTGTATATAAAGGAGCTGTTTGTTTGGAGACCCAGTGGACATTAGTAAATGTAAAGTGGGCACTTAAGAAGCATTATTGTTATTGGGGCACTAAGAATATAGTAATCATCAAAGGGCAAAATCTGGACAATCTTCTAGGGCATGTGCACAGTGTATTAATCTTTTCAAGGGAGCAATTTTGTTATCAAGAGGGCACAAAGGAGGCGTTATTACTAGTGTTGAGCAAGCACTAAAATGCTCGGGTGCTCGAAGCTCGGGCCGAGCTCACTGTGATACTCGGGTGCTCGACCCGAGCAACGAGCCCAATGTTAGTCTATGGGAGACCCGAACATTTTTGCGTCGACTCCCCCGGCAGTCTGTAGACAGCCTAAAAAGTGCCCAAAACGATAGTGACAGTGCTCAAATATTTTGGGGACAGCATGGGGATCGCCCCTGGAAGCATTTCTGACCCCCAGGTCACTGCTGTCAACAACATGGTCAGAGGTATTAAGCCACTTTTACAGGCTCACAATAAAACGTTCAAAAACGAAAGTGAAAGTGCTTTCCTGTGAAATATGTTAACCCCTTAACGACCATGGGTCTTTCTGTTTTTGTGTTTTCCTTTTCTGCTCCTCTTCTTCCCAGAGCCATAACTTTTTTATTTTCGTTCAATATGGCCATGTGAGGGCTTATTTTTTGCGGGACGAGTTGTACTTTTAAACACCATCACTGGTTTTACCATATCGTGTGCTGGAAAATGGGAAAAAAATTCCAAGTGCAGTGAAACTGCAAAAAAAATGCAATTCCACAGTTGTTTTTTGGGTCCTTTTTTTACCACGTTCAGAGATTGCTAAAACTGACCTGCCATCATTATTTTCCAGGTCGTTACGAGTTCATAGACACCAAACATGTATAGGTTCTTTTTTATTTAAGTGGTGAAAAAAAAATCCAAAGCTTGCTAAAAAAACAAAAAAAAATGACGCCATTTTCCGAGACCCTTAGCTTCTCCATTTTTCGGGATCTGGGGCCAGGTGAGGGCTTATTTTTTGCGTGCCGGGCTGACGTTTTTATTGATACCATTTTGGGGTAGATCCGATGTTTTGATCGCCCGTTATTGCATTTTATTGCAAAGTTGTAGCGACCAAAAAAACTTAATTCTGGCGTTTAAAATTTTTTTCTCGTTACGCCGTTTACTGATTGTATTAATTCTTCTTTTATATTGATAGATCGGGCGATTCTGAATGCGGCGATACCAAATATGTGTATGTGGTTTTTTTTTAATATATATATATTTTATTTTGAATGGGGCGAAAAGGGGGTGACTTAAACTTTTATATATTTTTTATTTTTTTTAAAACTTTTTTTTACACTTTCTGCTTGCTTCTATAGTCTCCAGAGGAGACTAGAAGCAGCAGTTGTCTGATTGCTTCTACTGCATACAAGCGATGAGCAGATCGCTTGTATGCAGGAGAAATGCTCACTTGCTATGAGCGCTGACCACTAGGTGGCGCTCATAGCAATTGAGACATGACAACCACAGGCGTCTGCTGCAGACCCTGAGTTGTCATGCCCACCCATTGGTGACCCGCGATCACGTGACGGGGTCACTGATGGGCAGGGCTTAGGACTCCCGGAAGCACGAGTTAAATGCCACTGTCAGAGTTTTAACATATTAACAGCCGCGGGTGAATTGCGATTCCAATAATCAGCTGACATGTGCTCGCTTCAGTGCGGGCTCACCGCCGGAGCCCCCGCTGAACCGGCCTTCCCGACCTGGTGCGTACTATTACTGACCAGGTTGGAAAGGGGTTAAGGAACATCCTTTCCAGGGTAAAAACTTGTGTATAAGGTAAAATAAATAACCAAAAACAAAAATACTCCTCCACACCTTGGGCTATGTTCACAAGTAGCATTTTTCATGCGTTTTTGCACTTTTGTATTGCTTTCAACCGTGACAAATGCGTTCACCGGGAAATGTCATTTTAACATTTTACAACCTTATCTGGCCATGTGCTGTGTGACACATGCATACAGTGCTGAAAAGACAAGGGATCAGCATGGGGAAGACCCCTGGAAGCATCTCTGACCCCCAGGTCACTGTCTAAAAGTGTGCCCATCAGAAGTGATCCTTGCCGCATCAGAAGATGCAGACTTGCAACTATCCCCGTGCAAGTCCTTGTCCCAGGGCAGTGTTCAATTGTACCTCTCCCATAACTTGCAATACAAGCGCAAGTATGCAGCCTGCCACCCACCCACCCCCCAGGCTGCAATACCATACTGCTAGCTTGCTTGCACTTGAAATTGGGCCTTTTAGGCATGTGGAGGTGGAATCTGGCCACCACATCATGGCTGCGTCGGTAGCCTGGTATTCATACTCAGTCCCCAGCCGCCCGGGTGTCCACGCTTGGTCCCCAGCCGCCAGGGGGCGGCCGGGTGTCTATACTCAGTCCCCAGCCGCCCCGTGGCCGGGTGCCCACACACAGTCCCCATCCGCGTGGGGGTGGCCGGGTGTCCATAAACGGTCCCCAGCCGCCCCTATTTGTCCCGGTGCGCCTTATACACAAGCGCGCATACCAAAACATTACCTGTGCCCTCCCCAGTGCATTTAGTGGGAAGGACAGCCTAACCACAAACACGTGGACAAGTGAATGTGGCCAGGAATGGTCCATCTCACTGACGCCTTCACACTGGGTTAATATTGTGGAAGCCGGGACACAGTTGGACACTGGGATGCAACACGTCCTCCAGACATAGAGGATTGCGGGTCCTGGGTCAATCAGGCTTCAACACAAAGTTCAGAAGGTAGACAGCAGCAGTGGTCGGCCTCCTACACAACGAGTAAATTATTCATGATCATGAGGCCATCCACCTCCTTAGCTTTCTGTTCCTTGGAATGCAAGCGCATGTATGTAGTAGCAGCTAGGCCTGAGGTGGTCAGCGTTTTGGCGCATATTCTACCTCCTTCGAGGATTGCTGGATGTTTTCCTGCTACTATCCCAGTTCTATGACTCCCGTTAAAACAAAGCTTCAGGTGATGAATGATGGATGAGGTGATGGCAAAGGAGAAAGAGCAGGAGGAACAGGGACCATTCACATCAATATCAGGCCAGCCAACCACACATGTCTTGTAGGATATGTTTCCGTACCAAAAGGAGCGGTTCAGCTACACAGTTATAAGGCATACAGTGAATGCAATGCCTACCAAAAATTTTGAGGCACTCCAATGCCCCTTGGAAGTGACATGGAGGTCAGAGGGCCTTAACTAAACCGTTTTTTCCATTTATAGCAACTGGGTCTCCTGTACACTGTTGGCCTAATCAGGGAATGGAAGGCTTTCCAAAAATGATTAGGCACTGCAATGCCCCTTGAAACAGATGTGGATTACAGCGTATTAAAAACCTTCTACCCATTATTGGGGAGTGGGTCTCCCTTAGTGTTCGCCTATGCATTGAAAAGCAAAAGCTGACAAAAATTAGGAGGAAATGCAATGCCCGTTGCAAGAGTCGTGGAGGTTAGAGGTAATTAAAAACAACATGTCAATGCCCCTTGGAAGAGCTGTGGAGTTCAGAGTGGTTTAACAAGACGGTTTTAATGCCCCTTAGAAGAGACGTGGAGTTCAGAGTGGTTTAACAAGACAATTTTAATGCCCCTTGGAAGAGATGTGGAGGTCACAGTAGCTTAACAAGATGGTTTTAATGCCCCTTGGAAGAGACGTGGAGTTCAGAGTGGTTTAACAAGACAGTTTTAATGCCCCTTGGAAGAGTGGTGGAGGTTACAGTGGAATAAAAAGACAATATCAATGCCCCATGGAAGAGACGTGGAGGTCACAGTAGCTTAACAAGACGGTTTTAATGCCCCTTGGAAGAGTGGTGGAGGTCGCAGTGGAATAAAAAGACAATATCAATGCCCCTTGGAAGAGTGGTGGAGGTTACAGTGGAATAAAAAGACAATATCAACGCCCTGTGGAAGAGACGTGGAGGTCACAGTAGCTTAACAAGCCGCTTTTAATGCCCCTTGGAAGAGTGGTGGAGGTCGCAGTGGAATAAAAAGACAATATTAACGACCCTTGGAAGAGACGTGGAGGTCACAGTAGCTTAACAAGACAATTTTAATGCCCCTTACAAGAGCCATGCAGTACAGCATATTAAAAACATTATTCCCATTATTGGAGAGTGGGTCTCCCATAGTCTTTGCCTATGCCTTCCAAGCAAAAGCTGCCAAAAATTAGGAAGGGGGAACTTGCAATGTCCCTTACAAGAGCCATGCAGTACAGCATATTAAAAACATTATTCCCATTATTGGGGAGTGGGTCTCCCATAGTCTTTGCCTATGCCTTCCAAGCAAAAGCTGCCAAAAATTAGGACAGAGGAACTTGCAATGCTGGCAACATGGACCACGGTCACCCTGGTGGTATAGTGGTCGTGGAGGCTGAGGATAAGGAGAAGAGCAAAAAACAGCCGAAATGAGGAAGCGTATACCCATGTGTGGGTGTGAAGCGATGCATGGGAATACACCTCCCGAAATAACACAGTGGATTTGACTTTATGTTACTCTGCTGTCATTTGGTGGTGATGAGAAGTCTGGCCCAATCCAGCCCTTGTTCATTTTGATAAGGGTCAGCTTGTCAGCATTGTCAGTTGACAGGCGAGTGCGCTTAGTTATAATTCCCCCAGCGGCACTAAAAACACGCTCCGATAACACGCTAGCGGCAGGGCAGGCCAGGACCTCCAAGGCATACAGAGTGAGTTCATTCCAAGTGTCCAGCTTGGATACCCAATAATTAAAAGGCACAGAGGAATCACGGAGGACGCTGGTACTCCCTCACCATCTTTTGAAACTTTCCACTCCTTGTGAGAGTACCCTGAGCCTCAGGGCCTGTAAGCTGGGCAGGTCTCAGAAAACTGTCCTAGAACATTGACAGTGTTCCCCTGCCTCTACTGGATAGGAGTTGCGTCTCTCTCGCCTGTATGTCTTAGTTGGGCAGCGAACTGTGACCTCTGCCGCTACCGTGTTCAGATGGGAATTTTTTTAATAGTTCTGCAGCAAGGGCCTTCTGGTACTGCCCCATTTTTGTAGACCTCTCCAACTCAGGAATAAGAGAGTGAAAGTTCTCCTTGTAGAGGGGGTCTAAAAGTGTCATCAACCAGTAATGACTGTCACCCAACATTTTGACAATGCGAGGGTCACGGTTAAGGCAGCGTAACATAAAGTCAGCCATGGGTGCCAGACTGGTAATGGGCAAGACTTCCGTGTCCTCACCAAGATGACGACTGATAGTGTTGAGCGATCACTAAAATGCTCGGGTGCTCGAAGCTCGGGCTGAGCTTACCGTGATACTCGGGTGCTCGACCCGAGCAACGAGCCCAATGTTAGTCTATGAGAGACCCGAGCATTTTTGCGGCAGCACCCCCGGCAGTCTGTAGAAAGCCTAAAAAGTGCCCAAAACGATAGTGACAGTGCTCAAAAGACATGGGGGCAGCATGGGGATCGCCCCTGGAAGCATTTCTGACCCCCAGGTCACTGCTGTCAACAACGTGGTCAGAGGTATTAAGCCACTTTTGCGGGCTCACAATAAAACGTTCAAAAACTAAACTGAAACGGTTTTCCTGTGAAATATGTTAAGGAATTTCCTTTCCAGGGTAAAAACTTGTGTATAAGGTAAAATAAATAACCAAAAACAAAAATACTCCTCCACACCTTGGGCTATGTTCACAAGTAGCATTTTTCATGCGTTTTTGCACTTTTGTATTGCTTTCAACCGTGACAAATGCGTTCACCGGGAAATGTCATTTTAACATTTTACAACCTTATCTGGCCATGTGCTGTGTGACACATGCATACAGTGCTGAAAAGACAAGGGATCAGCATGGGGAAGACCCCTGGAAGCATCTCTGACCCCCAGGTCACTGTCTAAAAGTGTGCCCATCAGAAGTGATCCTTGCCGCATCAGAAGATGCAGATTTGCAACTATCCCCGTGCAAGTCCTTGTCCCAGGGCAGTGTTCAATTGTACCTCCCCCATTCCTTGCAATGCAAGCGAAAATATGCAGCCAACCACCCACCCACCCGCAGGCTGCAATACCATACTGCTAGCTTTCACTTGAAATGGGGCCTTTTAGTTTGGAGGAGGCCGAAGCTGGCCACTACCTCATGGCCGCTTCGGCAGCGAGGTATCCATACTCTGTCCCCAGCCG
Source organism: Phyllobates terribilis (assembly GCF_046119375.1). NCBI lineage: Eukaryota > Metazoa > Chordata > Amphibia > Anura > Dendrobatidae > Phyllobates > Phyllobates terribilis. Next base: position 71,694,636 of record NW_027362769.1, read on the forward strand.
CCCGGCGGCCGGGTGTCCACGCTCGGTCCCAAGCCGCCAGGTGGCGGCCAGGTGTCCATACTCGGTCCCCAGTCGCCCTGATTTCTCCTGTCACCTTCCCCCACACTTTTCTTAGCCTGGCCTGCTTTAGGGCAGCATTGGACGAGCCCACCAGAGAACCAGACTCCTCCGGTGGGCCCTGGCTTCTCCATCAGGGGAGTTGAGAGTGCCTAGGTGAGGAGCATGATGATGATGATAGAAGTTAGCATCTGCTTTGTTTTCTTGGAATGCAAGCGCATGTATGTAGTAGCTACTAGGCCTGAGGTGGTCCGCGTTTTGGCGCATATCCTACCTCCTCCGAGGATTGCTGGATGTTTTCCTGCTACTATCCCAGTTCTATGACTCCCGTTAAAACAAAGCTTCAGGTGATAAATGATGGATGAGGTGGTGGCAAAGGAGAAAGAGCAGGAGGAACAGGGACCATTCACATCAATATCAGGCCAGTCAACCAGATATGTCTTGTAGGATATGTTTCTGTAACAAAAGGAGCGGTTCGGCTGCACAGTTATAGGGCATACAGTGAGTGCAATGCCTACCAAAAATTTCGAGCCACTCCAATGCCCCTTGGAAATGACATGGAGGTCAGAGGGCGTTAACTAAACCTTTTTTTCGATTTATAGCAACTGGGTCTCCCGTGCACTGTTGGCCTAAGCAGTGAATGGAAGGCTTTCCAAAAATTATGAGAAACTGCAATGCCCCTTACAAGAGCCATGTGTGGCACCCCAGGGGTCTAGTCACAACAGTAATAAAGATATTACGTCGAAGAGCAAGTGGGAGGTTTCCTGGTCAGGATCCCTTAAACATGCAACATCCTCCTGCCCCAGTCCTGGGAGGGGAGAATTCTGTCCTTATAAACTGGATCTGGGGCGGGGTTGAGTGAGTCAGAGAACAGTCAGAGTCAGAGTGAGAGCAAGGGAAAGTAACAGCAAGGAGCTCTGTAGGAGCTAGGAGCTAAAGACCAGGGGCTGGAAGCTGAGCAAAGCTCGCCCTGGCAGAAGACAATAGGAACCGGACACAGGAGTCCGAAGCTGTGAGGACTTATATATCCAAGCAGAAACCAGCCGGCAGGGGATTTCAGGTCCTCTGGCCATAGAAGCCCGGAGGCTCAGTCACAAGCAAGGGACCAGCACCGCCGTCGTGGAGCGGAGGCTAACAGAAGGCCCCAAGTCACCAGCCATACGGGTGAGCACTACACGGTACACTCAGGGACGTGGGCTACTTCTACCTGCTTACAGCAAGGTAGCCAGGAAGAGTGCAGACAGACGGGAAGGCCTACAACTCCACCTGGCCAGGGGAACTCCTGCTTGCTCACAGACTGACCAGGCCTCTTATGCTAGCCAGTACTCCCGGGAGGGTCTACCTTATAATCATCAGTAAAGACCCTGAACTGCACTGCAAAGACTCTGAGTCGTTCCTGCTGCGCTCGTGCACCATCACCCCCATCATCCACACTCACTGCCCTGAGGCTATACTCCTCCCGAGGGGAGTTATCCCATTCTATGCTGCGCACACAACACCAGCCTCAGCGATCTGCCTCGCAGCGGTGGTACTCCCTGACCGCAATCCACGGGTGGCGCAGTCGGACAATTAACCTCAAAACCTAAGAAAGACTGCCACTGGTTTGACCAGCCTGAGCCACGGGACCGGGTCACCACCACGGAGACTACAGACCCCAGAGACCCGGCACCGGGTATCCCACACACGTGTACACACGGCCCAGGGGGCGCGTCACATGCAGTACAGCATATTACAAACATAAGTCCCATTATTGGGGAGTGGGTGTCCCATAGTATTTGCTTATGCCTTGCAAGCAAAAGCTGCCAAAAATTAGGACGGAGCAACTTGCAATGCCCCTTACAAGAGCCATGCAGTACAGCATATTACAAACATAAGTCCCATTATTGGGGAGTGGGTCTCCCATAGTATTTGCTTATGCTTTCCCAGCAAAAGCTGCCAAAAATTAGGACGGAGCAACTTGCAATGCCCCTTACAAGAGCCATGCAGTACAGCATATTACAAACATAAGTCCCATTATTGGGGAGTGGGTGTCCCATAGTATTTGCTTACGCCTTGCAAGCAAAAGCTGCCAAAAATTAGGACGGAGCAACTTGCAATGCCCCTTACAAGAGCCATGCAGTACAGCATATTACAAACATAAGTCCCATTATTGGGGAGTGGGTCTCCCATAGTATTTGCTTATGCCTTGCAAGCAAAAGCTGCCAAAAATTAGGACGGAGCAACTTGCAATGCCCCTTACAAGAGCCATGCAGTACAGCATATTACAAACATAAGTCCCATTATTGGGGAGTGGGTCTTCCATAGTATTTGCTTATGCTTTCCCAGCAAAAGCTGCCAAAAATTAGGACAGAGCAACTTGCAATGCCCCTTACAAGAGCCATGCAGTACAGCATATTACAAACATAAGTCCCATTATTGGGGAGTGGGTCTCCCATAGTATTTGCTTATGCTTTCCCAGCAAAAGCTGCCAAAAATTAGGACGGAGCAACTTGCAATGCCCCTTACAAGAGCCATGCAGTACAGCATATTACAAACATAAGTCCCATTATTGGGGAGTGGGTGTCCCATGGTATTTGCTTCTGCTTTCCCAGCAAAAGCTGCCAAAAATTAGGACGGAGGACCTTGCAATGCTGGCACCCTGGTGGTATAGTGGTGGTGGAGGCTGAGGATAAGGAGAAGAAGATTAAACAGCCGAAACGAGGAAGCGTATACCCATGTGTGGGTGTGAAGCGGTGCATGTGAATACACCTCCCGAAATAACACAGTGGATTTGACTTTATGTTACTCTGCTGTCATTTGGTGGTGATGAGAAGTCTGGCCAAATCCAGCCCTTGTTCATTTTGATAAGGGTTAGCTTGTCAGCATTGTCAGTTGACAGGTGAGTGCGCTTATCAGTTATAATTCCCCCAGCGGCACTAAAAACACACTCCGATAGCACGCTAGCGGCAGGGCAGGCCAGGACCTCCAAGGCATACAGAGCGAGTTCATTCCAAGTGTCCAGCTTGGATACCCAATAATTTAAAGGCACAGAGGAATCACGGAGGACGCTGGTACGATCGGCAATGTACTCCCTCACCATCTTTTGAAACTTTCCACTCCTTGCGAGAGTACCCCGCGCCTCAGGGCCTGTAAGCTGGGCGGGTGTCAGAAAACAGTCCCAGAACGTTGACAGTGTTCCCCTGCCTCTGCTGGATTGGAGTTGCATCTCTCTCGCCTGTACGCCTTGGTTGGGCAACGAACTGTGACCTCTGCCGCTAGCGTGTTCAGATGGGAATTTTTTTAAGAGTTCTACAGCAAGGGCCTTCTGGTATTGCCCCATTTTTGTAGACCTCTCCACCTCAGGAATAAGAGAGTGAAAGTTCTCCTTGTAGCGGGGGTCTACAAGTGTCACCAACCAGTAATGACTGTCACCCAACATTTTGACAACGCGAGGGTCACGGTTAAGGCAGTGTAATATAAAGTCAGCCATGCGTGCCAGACTGATAACGGGCAAGATTTCCGTGTCCTCACCAAGATGACGACTGACCATGCTCTCCTCCTCCTCCTCCTCCTCCTACCCTCTGTCCTCAGGCCACCCACGCTGAACCGACGGTATGACACTTGTACAGGTACTACCGTCTACAACGCATGATAGCAGCTCCTGTTCTTCCTCCTCCTCCTCCTCTCCCTCATTGTCCCCCAATGCACGTTGGGATGAGATGAGGCTGGGCTGTGTGTAATCGCCCGCTACGGCTTCTTGATCCATCTCATCATACTCTGGCTGCAATGCTTCCTCTTTAATTCTCTGCAAAGAGCGTTGCAAAAGACAGACAAGTGGGATGCTGACACTAATGATGGCGTCATCGCCACTCACCATCTTGGTGGCCTCCTCAAAGTTTGTCAGGATGGTACATATGTCAGACATCCAGGTCCACTCCTGAGGTCTTATGTGTGGAGTCTGACCTGAATATCGACGGCCTTGTTGCAGCTGGTACTCCACAACTGCTCTCTTCTGCTCACAAATCCTTTGCAATATGTGGAGGGTAGAGTTCCAACGTGTGGGGACATCACACACCAGTCGGTGTGCCGGAAGCTGCAAACGCTGCTGCAACACAGCAAGGGCGGCGGAAGCTGTAGCCGACTTGCGAAAATGAGCTGACAGGCGGCGTACTTTCACAAGCAGATCTGGCAACTCGGGGTACGATTTAAGAAACCGCTGAACCACGAGGTTAAGCACATGAGCCAGGCATGGTACGTGTGTGATCTCACCTCGCCTCAGAGCCGCCACCAGGTTACGGCCATTGTCACACACGACCATGCCGGGATGTAGGTTCAGCGGTCTCAGCCACAGATCTGCCTGCTCTTTCACAGCTGTCCACAACTCACAAGCAGTGTGAGGTTTATCACCTAAGCTTATGAGTTTCAGCACAGCCTGTTGCCGCTTGGCGGAGGCAGTACTGCAATGCTTCCAGCTTGTAACTGATGTGGTGATATCTGAGATGGAGGCTGAACATGAGGAGGAGGATGCGCAGGAGCTGTACACTGTGGGGGCAACTCTGACTGACATAGGGCCCGCAATCCTCGGTGTGGGGAGGATGTGTTCTGTCCCAAGGTCCGACTGGGTCCCGGCTTCCACTATGTTTACCCAGTGTGCCGTCAGAGAGATGTACCATCCCTGGCCACAAGCACTTGTCAACGTGTACGTTGTCAGGTGGACTCTCCCAGTAACTGCGTTGTTGAGAGCACGGCAGATGCTTTGGGACACGTGCTTGTGTAGTGCGGGGATGGCACTCCGGGCAAAATAGTGTCGGCTGGGGACCGGTAACCGAGGGATGGCCACCGCCATAAGATTGCGGAAGGATTCCGTCTCCACCAGCCTAAAAGGCAGCATTTCCAATGCAAGCAGTCGTGAAATGTGCGAATTTAGGACTGTGGCCTGTGGGGCGTTAGCTGCGAATTTCCGCTTTCGTTCAAAGGTCTGGGATATGGACAATTGAATGCTGCGGTGGGACGTGGACATGGACGTTGATGCTGTTTCTTGAGAAACTGCCATAACAAGTGAAGACTGAGAGGAGGGGGCATCTTTACATGCAGTATGGACAGGGGATTGCCTTGCACACACAACAGGGGGTTCTATTGCACGCACAACCGTGTAAGAAGCAGTGGTGACACCCGCTGACACTGGTCGTGGACCCTGGGTTTCGCCCCACAAAGTCTGGTGCTTTGCTGCCATGTGCCTGATCATGCTGGTGGTGGTCAGGCTGGTAGTTTTGTCACCCCTGCTGATGCTGGCATGGCAGGTGGAACATATGGCCTTTTTGGGGTTATCAGCAGAGTCTTTAAAAAAATTCCAGACTCTGGAAGACCTACCGCTTTTACTGGCAACGTCCCTCGTGTTGGTGTTACGGGGAACGGTTGCCTGCCTTCTGTCTGCGGCCACCACACTGCTTCTTCCTGCCTGTGGGGTACTCTGCCTCCCTCCCCCTGTATGCTGCTGGCCTCACTCTGCATGTCCTCCTTCCACGTTGGGTCAGTTACTAGATCATCCACCACCTCCTCCTCTTCCACTTGCGCACCACGATCCTCCTCCTCACTTCCTGGCAATTGTGTCTCGTCATCGTCCAGCTCTTGTGACAGATTGCCAACGTCGACTTCCTGTGGCCGTGGCTGTTCAAATATTTGGGCATCGCAACATGGGATCTCCTCTTCCACCACTTCAAGCGTTTCAGGCGAGGGGCCCAAATATGGAAATGGACCAGTGAACAGCTCTTCAGAGTGTCCAAGTGTGGGATCACTTGCTGTCTGACGACACTCGGCATGGTGGGAGGAAGGAGCATCAGGGTGAGGAGGAGTATGCGGTCGAGACTCACGGCTACTAAGAGTTGACCGTGTGGAAGACAGACCGGAGGTGGTGGTGCCCAGGTAACTGGAAGTATTGTCTGCTATCCAATTAATAACCTGTTCACACTGATCAGTTCTCAATACTGGTGTTGTTCTGTGCTTCCCTAGTAATTCGGTCAAGAAGTGGGAGCGAGAAGATGTGACTGTTGGTTGTGGCACATTTTCACCTTGGCCACGGCCCCGTCCTCTGCACGAACCATCACCAGAACGTCCACTTCCACGTCCCTTGCCACGCGCCTTGCCCATTGTAAATGAAGTAAAATAGCTTACACTTGCACTATCAATGGAAAAAGGGTAATAAAGAGTAGATTAGAACCGTGGAAGAGGATTACCACAGTTATTGTTTACTGGGGTATACCACACTTTTTTAAATAGAGATATTTGCGGCTGAACAGTGAGCGACACACTCAAACTGCTTTTTTTTCTGTTACCAAAGGCCCAAAACTGGATAGTACAGCGACTTGACCCGTGGAACTGCGAAACCACACTGGGATGTCGGGCCTACACAAGACTATTTTCAACAGATATATTTTTGTGTCACAACAGTCATGAGACACTACTGTTTTTCTTTATGGAAAAAACAATCAAAACCTGTATAATAGAGATTTTTTACCGTGGACCAGCAAAACCACAGTAATAATTTACTGGTGTATACCAGGCTTTTTAAAATATATATATATATTTGCGGCTGAACAGTGAGCGACACACTCAAACTGTTTTATTTAGATACAAATGGCCCAAAAGTGGATAATACAGAGGTTTGTACCGTGGAACTGCAAAACCACACTTGTATTTCTCGGGCCTACACCAGACTATTTTCAACAGATATATTTGTGTCTGAAAAATCAGGGAGACACTATTTTTTTTTTTTTTACAGTAAAAAATGCAAAAAGCAGGATAATAGAGATTTTTTACCGTGGAACAGCAAAAGCCCACTTCTGTCTCTCTGGCCTACACCAGACTATTTTCAACAGATATATTTGTGTCTGAAAAATCAGGAAGATACTATTATTTTTATACAGCAAAAAATGCCAAAAACAGGATAATAGAGATGTTTTACCGTGGAACATCAAAACCACAGTAATAATTTACTGGTGTATACCAGGCTTTTTAAAATATATATATATTTGCGGCTGAACAGTGAGCGACACACTCAAACTGTTTTTTTTAGATACAAATGGCCCATAGAACTGCAAAACCACACTTGTATTTCTCGGGCCTACAGCAGACTATTTTCAACAGATATATTTGTGTCTGAAAAATCAGAGGCACACTTTTTTTTTTTTTGGGGGGGGGGGCACCAAAAGGTTAATAAGATGGGTATTTGTACATTGTGAAGGAGGAAAAACAAAAGAGGATTTAGATTAAAAAAAAAGATTTTTCCTGGCCCCCGGGACCTGGAGCTAAGTCCAGCAATTTCAGCAACAGGAGCAGCACACAGGACTGTAATGCAGCGTTTGCTGGTATAACCACTGCGTCTCCTATACAGCCTGCCTGCCTGATATACCTGGGATCGATATTAGTCCTGAGAAGGACTGTTTGTTTGATCTGGCAGCCTTTACAGACCCTACACTAACTATTTTGCAGGATATATCTCTCCCTAAATCAGCAGCGCTGTCCCTACACTGTCTGATCCGGAGCGACTGTGTCCGAGATGGCGGCGCCCGGTTTTAAATACTCGAGGTGACGCTGTGCGGCCAGCCCATCACTGTAATGCCCACAAACAACATGGCTGCGGCATTACAGTGACTGGCTGGCAATGCCTGCATGTTCATTGGCTCTGTAAAGAGCGCCAAAAATGCAGGGCGGAGACCCGAGCTCCCGCCCGAGTAACCCGGAAATGCTCGGTGCTCGCCGAACATCTCGAGTAGCGTGATGCTCGGGCGAGTACCGAGCAGTGTTGAGCATGTTCGCTCAACACTAGTTATTACTATGTAAGTGACACAGTGATGGATTTATTCTGTGGGGCATTAAAAGGAGCGCTGTTTCTGTACCACACAGCATGTGCAGTAATAGGGTCACATTCGACAGCTGTAGCTCGGTATTGGGGTATCAGCAGAATGAGGAGTTTGTGCAGGTTGGGAATAGATGACAGAGACAGTGCAAGAAATGTGAGAAGTCAAATGTGTTTTCCTTGCAGACGAGTCCTGGCTAGAGAAGTTGTCATGTTGGTCTGGGCCAGATGGAAAAGACGGTAAAATAGACTACTCCACCAGAAAGAGCGTCAGCTGTAAGTTACTATATATAACTGTACAGTAATCTCTTACATGTTCTGCAGGACTGGTAACTACCACTATATGGTCACCATATGGCGGTTATATCAGTGTTGGTCTCTGTGTAGAGATTTATTTTCAGTAACAGCGCAGTCATCTGCTGAGGTTCCTCTATACACATGATCAGGGTTCACCACCGCAGTTGTGTACAAAGTTACTTGGTTAGGGGCCCACTCAGATGTTTCACCCTCTCCGAGCTGAACCCCTAGCAACACCTCTGGGCAAAGACTTTTTCACACCACCATTATATCTATATCTATATATATCTAGATGGTGGCTCGATTCTAACGCATCGGGTATTCTAGAATAGGTATGCGGCCGACCGGGCGCAATCAGCAGAGCGGTATTTAAATTTGGCGCCAAAATCGCTGATTAGTCGAGGCCGGCAACCGCGACCAATTAGCAAAGCGGTGTTAAAATTTGCCGTCCATCTCGCTGATTGGTCGCGGCCGGCCACCGCGACCAATCAGCACAGCGGCGTTTAAATTTGCCACCCATCTCGCTGTTTGGTCGCGGCCGGCCACGGCGACCAATCAGCAGAGCGGCGTTTAAATTTGCCGCCCGTCTCGCTGATTGGTCGCGGTGGCTGGCCGCGACCAATCAGCAGAGCGGCATTTAAATTTGCCGCCCATCTCGCTGATTGGTCGCGGCCGGCCCAATGAGCGACGCGGGATTTCCTGGACAGACAGACGGGATAAGACAATTATATATATATATATATATATATATATATATATATATATATATATATATATATATATATATATATATATATATATATATATATATGTATATGTAGCACCCTGAGGATTCGGCTGCTACAGGGGTATTGCACCTCAACCCAGAGGTGTGATATTCCACTCCCGGGTAAGGATGGAGTGTGGAACTGAGCTAGTAGGCTGCATGCACTACACACATCCCATTTCCGGGGAACAGACCGATGGTACTCCCACTAGAGAAATGTGCAGGTACGACAGTGTCTGTTCCTGGCTGGAGTGGGAGGGGGGTGGAACATCCCAGTAGTGTAGGGGCAGATAGGGGGAGCAGCCTGGGTAAAGTTAGGAGCTCATTGGGTGCTGGTCACCTGAGCTCACACATAGAGGGAGTATATAAGGTGGGCACCATCTTAGATCAGGGTCAGTCAGTCAGTCAGTTGTCAGTCTGTGAGACGTCAGTCTGTCAGAGTGTAACCTGAGAAGCAGAGCAGAGAAGAGAGAGACCCAGAGGCGCAGAGGGGACCCCAAGAGCCCATAAGAGAGCTAATAGGGTGAAGGGTCGGCAACAGGGTACCGGATCCCAAGCTGGCAGAGGCTACAGCACACCTTAGCCAGGAACCGGAGGTCGTGGGCAGGATCTGCCACGATCACCCACTAAATCCACCCGGAAGGCAGACCAAGAATAGTGTCAGGGAGCCCAGAGGAGGCTTGACCAACAAGAGGCCCGAGGGAGCCGGACTTAGGTGGATCCCTGGTGGGAACGGCCAGAAGAAGGGAGAGACAGAAAGGAGCTCAGGAACACACTCCGGAGTTGCCTGGGAGTTGACCGAGTCCAGGACCTGGTGGACGCAGCACGGCTTGGGTGGTCACTGCTGTACACAGTGACCCAAGCAACACCAGTAAGTAAAACCCTGGAACTGCAGTTTATGCCTCTGAGTCTCCTTGCTGCACCTTCACAACCACCATCCTCCACGGCTGACCCCCTGAGGCTATACCCCTCCCGTTGGGGGTTATACTACCTAAGCTGCACACACATCACCAGCCTCAGTGGACCCTGCTGCAGCGGCGGCCGTATTGACCGCAATTCAACGGGTGGCGTAGACGACACAAAAGAACATCTAGTAACATCTATAAGGACTGCCACACACTGAGTTTGACACCCTGGGCACGGACCGGGTCACAGCCACTCGGAGACTACAACCCCCATCTGATCCGGCTCCGGGTATCCCTAACAGCACTGGCCCAGGGGGCGCGTCATATACACATACACGCACACTGTATACAGGTGCATCTCACTAAAGTAGAATATCCTCAAAAAGTTAATTTATTTCAGTTCTTCAACACAAAAAGTGAAACTCATATATTATACAGAGTCATTACAAACAGAGTGATCTATTTCAAGTGTTTATTTCTGTTAATGTTAATGGCTTACAGCCAATGAAAACACTATATATATATATATATATATATATATATATATATATATATATATATATATATATATATATATATATATATATATATATATATATATATATATATATATATATATATATATATATATAAAAATACCCCATCCTGGTATATATGTCCCTTATCCTAGGCCCCATCCTGGTATATATGTCCCTTATCCTAGGCCCCATCCTGGTATATACCCATTATCCTGAGCCACATCCTGGTGTATATATCCCCCATCCTGGTCTATATGTTCCTTATCTTGGGCCCAGAGGCATAGCTTAGTTCAGGGGGATGAAACTTCTGAGTGGGCTACTAACAAGGTAACCCTGATTACAACTATGGTGGCGCACCCTAGTAGTGGATGTAGAATTCCTCTACTGTATCCTCCACCCGCACAGTATGATGACCCTACAGTACCCCACCCCTCAACTCCCCCCGGAAAAGTATGGTGACGACAACACAGTATGATCCCCCAACTGTGACCCCCCACAGCCCTCCATGCAGTGTAATGGGCCTACATACAGTATAATGGCCCCACACAATATAATGGTCCCCACACAGCCCTCTACACAGTATGATGGACCCCACACAAACGTTCACACTGTATAATTGCTTGCATACAGTATAAAGGCTCCCACATAGACCTCCAAATATTATAATAGCCCCCACATTGCCTTTCATATAGTATAATGCACCACATAATCCTTCATATAGTGTAATGTACTACCATAGCCCTCCATATAGTATACTGCACTCTCCATAGTCCTCCATATAGTATAAAGCACTCCCCATTGTCATTCATATTGTATAGCACACTCCCTATAGTCCTCCACAGAGGATAATGTACTCCCCATATTCCTCCATATAGTATAATATAGTCCTCCATACAATATAATGCACCTCATAATTCTCATAATGCACTTCCATAGTCCTCCATATAGTATAATGCACTCACCATAGTCCTCCATGCAGTATAATGCACTCCCCCATAGTCCTCCATGCAGTATAATGCACTCCCCCATAGTCCTCCATATAGTATAATACACTCCCCATACACATCCATATGGTATAATACACTCCCCATTGTCCTTCATATAGTATAAAGCACTCCTCCATATAGTATAATGCACCCCCCATAGTCTTCCATACAGAATAAAATGTACCCCATAGTCCTCCATACAGTTATATGGCCACCACAATGTTCTCACTGATTAAATAAAAATATATACAATACTCACCTTTCCTCCTCATTCCCCCGCTGCTCCGGTCTCTGCAGCGAGCATTTTGAGCGCCCACACAGCCCAGTGCAGTGGGCGCTATGTAGTGACGTCAGATACCGAGAAGGAATGATGGGGGAGGAAGCGTCAGCTGACGCTCCCTCTCATCATTATTTTCAACTGTATCGGCCTCCAGAATGCCAATATAGTTGAACATGCGACGACAGGCAGGGGGGACTGGTGCTAGCACTGGACCACCCCACCCCCGACTCACAGGTCTCATTGCGGCAGTACAGGGAGATCGTATTTCTCTGCTCTGCCGCAGAGTTTAAGGGTATGTGCACACGATGCAGAAATGAAGCAGAAAATTTCTGCATCATTTCTGCATCTCCCTGGCAGAAAAAACACATGCAGATTGTGCATGCGTTTTTCCTGCAGAATACATGCGGATCCACATGCGTTTCCGCATGCAGATTGACAAGCGCTTTTAGCATCACCTGGAAAGTGCTTGACAACTAGGTCACACTATATAAATCCATGCAAACAGCATGGATTTATATAGTGTGACCCGAGAGAGTGTATATACTTACCTCCGATGGCCCGCGCTGTCCTGCTATACACTCCGTTCTCCCGGCTGCCGGCAACTTTGAATTGAAAGACCTGCCGACGTCGGCGTCACGTGACCCGTCACATGACTCTGACGTCAGCGCAGGTCCTTCAACTCACTGCAAGTGCCGGGAACCAAGCAGGAGCGCTGCGCGGGCCGACAGATGGTAACTATATATATATTTTTTATTTTATTCTTGTTTTACAGCTTTTTTAATGGTACCTGGGTGTGGAGGAGACTCTCCTCTCCTCTACACTCGGGTACCATCCGCACATTAGAGCGCGCCAATAACGCAAGTACAGATGCAGTCTTGCGGAATTGGCGCGTTCTAATGCAAGTCAATGGCGGCGAAAACGCCGCGTTTACGCAAAATTAATATGCTGCGGATCTTTGAGCGCAGCGTTTACGCTGCGGAAAAATCCGCATCATGGGCACAGCACATGCGGATTTCAATTGGGGAACATTGCTGCACTTCTACCATTCGTTTTTCATGCGTTTCCGCGGCGTTTAAGCAACTGCAAAAGCGCCGCGGAAACGCATTAAATACGCATCGTGTGAATTCAGCCTTACAGTTAAAAGTAGCGTAGCTCCAGGTGGGCCCCTCAGAGTGTGGGGCCAGGGACTACCTGCCTGCTACTCTACTGCCTGGGCTCCATCCTAGTTTGTGTGTCCCTTATCCTGGCATATATATCTCCCATACTGTGCCCCATTCTGGTAGACATATCCCCCCATCCTGGTATGGATGTTCTCCATTCTGGTATATATATTCTCAATGAGGTATATATGTCCCCCATTATGCCACGGTTCTTTAATGTATAGAAAATATTCTACTCACTTTCCCTCCGCTCCCCCGCCGCAGTGGCATATCTTTTTGAGACCATCAGCTGACTTCAGCGTGCAAGTGACTGAAGAACATGACATCCCTGCCATGCGCCCCAAGTCAAGTACATGCTGGCGTCAGCTGCTGGCCTGTGATTGGTCGGCAGCGTGTATTGCAGAGCTGCACCTCAATACACGTCAGCATAATGTGTACCCGAGGATGCACATCCAGTTGAAGTTTGCGCTGGCGTCAGCGGGCCCCTCACCTGCATGGGCCTGGGTCGCGACCTCTGTGACCACGATCATTATGCCCCTGTTTTTTACCCATTCAGGGGACTTTCCTGTTTGATGTTATTGCATGGATTGTGCCACATACTTTTTCCATAGGGATTTAGGGATGGGGAAGAGGTTCATATGACGGATACTAATGTTGACTAGACAGCTCTGACAGTATACTTATATTAAGTATAGGGAATACAGAGTTGAGAATAATTACCATGTCATTTCTGCAGGTTAAGATGGTACTTGGCTGTAGATGCCCGTGTGATGCTGTGTTGAAGTATTATGGGTTTGATAGAAAAGTATACAAGAAAAATAACTTGATGAAATCTGAGGATCAATACTGAGGCTAAAAGAGAAGCAAATATGGGGCTGAATTGTAGGGAACTGAGCACACTTTATATAAAGCAACTTCTGAATTTGATATGCAAGGGTGGTGTAGGGATGGGAAAAATAACTGGACTACTACTTTTATTATGAGTTAGTTTTTTACTCCAGATATTGTTTCACTATCTATAACAGGGGTCTCAAACACGCGGGCCGCATGCGGCCCCTCTGGCTGCTTCATGCGGCCCGCAGACACCATAGACCCCGATCGCAGCCCGTTCCAGGAGCCGCCGACATCAGCGCTGTAGTGCAGTGTATTGCCGCACAGAGACCGGCTCTCTGCACAGCAATACCAATGCCAGCGGCCGACCTATCAGAGGCCAGCCGCTGACATCTGCGTCCCAGCGCAGCGGCGTATGACGTCACTGACGCAGATGTCAGCTGCTGGCCTCTGATAGGCCGGCAGCTGACACTGGTATTGCTGTGCAGAGAGCCTGTCTCTGCGCGGCAATACACTGCACTACAGTGCTTATGTCGGCGGCTCCTGGCCCGGGCCACGGTTGTCAAGGGGTCTATGGTGCCTGCATGCTGCATGTGCAGAAGGACGCCGAGGGAACGGAGGACAGGTGAGAAGAATCTTTTTTTTTCCTCTGTTATGTGCACTATGGGCACTTGGATGGGGACATGTGAGCACATAAGGCCACCTGGATGAGGACATATGGCCACCTGGATGGGGACATTCCTACAATATGGGGACCTGGATGGGGACATTCCTACAATATGGGGACCTGGATGGGGACATTCCTACAATATGGGGACCTGGATGGGGGCAATTACTACAAGATGAGGACCTGGATGGGGGCAATTACTACAAGATGAGGACCAGGATGGGGCATTACTACAATATGAGGACCAGGATGGGCACATTACTACAAGATGGGGATCAGGATGAGGCATTACTACAAGATGAGGACCAGGATGGGGCATTACTACAAGATGAGGACCAGGATGGGGCAATACTACAAGATGAGGACCAGGATGGGGCAATACTACAAGATGAGGACCAGGATGGGCACATTACTACAAGATGGGGACCAGGATGGGCACATTACTACAAGATGGGGACCAGGATGGGGCATTACTGCAAGATGAGGACCAGGATGGGTGCATGACTACAAGATGAGGACCAGGATGGGCACATTACTACAAGATGGGGATCAGGATGGGGCATTACTACAAGATGAGGATCAGGATGGGGCATTACTACAAGATGAGGATCAGGATGGGGCATTACTACAAGACGAGGACCCGTTCAAAAGGTGTATAGAAAAAAAAAAGGTATCACTAAAAATGTCACTTTGTCATGCAAAGAATGCGGCCCCCAAAATTCTATTTTTTTCCGTGTGCGGCCCATATACCCAGCTGAGTTTGAGACCCCTGATCTATACCATTTTAATATTTTGATTTTGTACTTCTGAAAACATTCTAGCGTGAAGACATCAATAATCAATACAGAGATGGATTTCACACTGACGGCATGATTTGATGAGGCATGTTGGCCGATAATGTTGATATGGGAGAGGATTAACCATGGATATACATCAGATTCTCCCCCAAAGTCATTGGGGTTCCGAAAAGGTGGCTAGGCTATGGATACAAAATATGGGTTTTTAGCTCCTAAAACGAAAAATATTCTGTTTTCTGGGACACTTTTCACTCATACTGGAAAGTGCACACTCCATTCGGCCCTGTTTTATATTTCATTGGACCTCTGTTTATTGATGAGACAAGTCAAGGATTATATGTACTGCCATCTTTTACTGTCATTTTATCAGATACAAATGTTTTAATGCCTGCTCGAGCTTCAACGGTAGCTAAGCAAATATTAAAAATTACCCATTTTGTTCTAAACTCTATTTAGTGCAGTGATTTAGATGATAAACACATTTGATGTATGAAAATTTTAAACTTTATATATATTTTATTGCAAATTTACATTTTTCCTTGAATGTCAAGGTGTTCATATCTCTTACGTGGGTATTTCATGTTCTAAAAAAATATTTAATAGCATTTATATGCATTTACATGCTGTTAAACAATATTGAGTAAAGAATCATTTACTACATCTAAACATATAGTATGACACCGTTTTATGTTCAAAGTGTTTATCAATGTGCATGTCCACCTGATGTGCTAAGTGCTGCTGGATATGCATGCTCGGTCTCTCTCCTGCAGTAGCATTATATACCTATGAAAAGTCCATGTGCAAGGGAAGTAAAAGGGACCATACTGTCTGCTGCCAGAAGGGGAAGAAAACTGATTATGTGCGGAGTTGGCACCCAGCAACACAGATTAATAGCAGCTAAGAGATGGGGCAGTACAGCTGAGCTGACAGCACTATGAGAAAAGAGCTCACAAAAGTATAATGAGACAAAGCTAACCTCTGCTGTACTGCCCCTTCCCCAACACTTTCTGCCATGATTAAAGCTGAAGCAGTGTTAGTAATCACACATATGTCTACTATTCTCCTAGAACTATGTAATCACATACAGATTTGCAGGGAAATCAGTGAGAGCAGACAGTCTATAATTAAAAAATAGAACCTACAAAGTCGCAAGTAACAAAATATAATTTTATTAATTAATAAATATAGCTGGACAACTAGAGATAAAAAAACCAAGATATAGGACTAATTAAAAAACAATAAAACACAGCAGGCACAATAATAAGTACTGAACAAAGGTCCCGATGCCCAAATACTCACTGTGCAGCCTCCACCTTACCCTCCAATGCACGTTTTACTAATGCTTCCGAAGGGGTGGTGAAGTCGAGAATGGAAGCCAACTTTTTAAGGAGGGAGAAAGGTGGTGGAGGTGATGGCCATTTCTATCAACGCCTTCCACTATGATTATGTGGCGTGGTCACTATCAATACCTGCATTGGAGGGCGCTGATGGAGTCAGTGAAGCTGAAATTCCGGGTCCCAGCCGAGCAGCCAGTGCGCATGTGCGAAATGGAGTGGCAGCCATCTTGGATGAGGAAAACTTGCCCAATGCAACTATGAAAGTAGAAATAGATGGGAAAATGTGGAGCGGTGGCTATATTGGATGGGGGAAACGTGCCTATTGCAGTGGGGAAAGTAGACCTTGGTGGGAAAAAGAGCCAAAATGAAAAAATATATGTATGTGGATAACTGATGAAAAATGACAGAATGTGGAAGCATGGAGTGAAAAGTGAGGGTGCTAAAAAATAAATAAAAAAATATGATTGGATGCGTTGTGACATGTCAATGAAATGAATGATGAAAAAAATAAATATAAATAAAGTGATAGGGGAATAGGGAAGATCATAAAATGAAAAACTATGTAAGAAAGATATTAAAAAAATAAATATAATGATAATAAATAAATAGTAAGTAATAAAAAATTGTAAAATTAAAATAAGTGTAATGAGTAAGCAAAGAAAGAGAACATATGAAAGTGAAAAGGTATGCATAGTGGTAGAATAAAATAGTGTGTATAAAACACACAGAACAATGAAAAAAATATATAAAAACATATTTAAATGGAAAAATGTGGAGCAATATCCAGATGAGACGACAAAGTAAAAAATACTGGAAGAAGGAAAAAATGTGGGACTTGTTTTCATATTAGCCACTGAGATGAACTGCATCCTAGATGGAAAGAGAAGAGGTGAGAAAACAGATAAAATGAATAAAACTAAAAAGCCACAGAAGACTTCGCAAATATAAGGAAAATAAAATGAAATGTTAGGAAACAATAAGGGAACAAAAAAATGGTAAATTGTAGTACTGAAAGAATACAACAATTAAAGATAGGAAACAAAACTGAGCTGTTCTTTTAAGCCAAGAGGTGCCAATGTTTATAAAGTAGTTATCCACTTACATTCAATTTATACAGCTTTTTCTTGTTTCAGAAAAAACTGTTTTAATATAGGCCAATGGACTTCATCTCTTCGACTATGGAAACTGGTGATTGGCAGGACACGTTCATCTTGATTTTTCATCTTTTTCAGTAAATCATCAAGGTTACATACTCTAGCTAATCTGTAACCTCGGTCAATAGCTTTTACTCGATATCCGCGTTGTGTAAATCTGTCTTTCAGATCTCTAACATGGCTCTCAAAGTCAGATGTTTGATCACAGATTCGATGGGCCCTAATGAATTGTCCCTTTTGAGTTGCATGAATAATATGTCCTGAATGTGAACAACGTGCATGAGGAACAGAGTCGACACTGGTTTCTTTATGGTAAAGTGTGGTATGAGGAGTCCAAAGAGGATTCTTCTGTATATTCATGTCTAAAGAAATTAATACTGTTAGTACAGATCTTGGAAGTCAGTTTGATATTCAGATCATTATCGTTAATTTGCTGCAAGAAATGGCTTAGAGATCCTTGTGTACCTTGCAAGATAAAAAGCATATCATCTTTGTAACGTAGTCACAAAATTACTTATCCATTCATGTGAATATTGTATGTCTGAACCATATCTCTCTCCCATAGCCCTACAAAAAAGATTTTCATAAGACAATGTTACGCCCATTGCCACACCCGCAGTCTGCAAGAAAAATCTATTTCTGAATACAAAAAAATTGTGATCCAAAACAAAATTGAGTCCATTGGACGGATAAGGAGGTCGCTGGATAGACCCTGCGTGTTGAGAAGAAATTTGGTTGCTGGCATCCCCTGTTGATGACTAATGCAGGTATAAAGGGACTCAATATCACATGTCACAAGGAACATGTCAGGTTCCAATACTTCACCATCCAATCGCCTTAAAACCTCTCTCGACTCCTTTAAGTAGGACAGAAGATCGACCACACAAGGTTGAAGACCATGATCAAGGAATCTACAGATCTGTTCATTCATATTTCCACGTCCTGATACAATGGGACAACCTGGGGGGTTGAGTAAATTTTCATGAACCTTAGGTAATAGAATGTACCAATAACTGGACCGTCAACCATAAGATCTTCCCATGATGATTTAGGGATAGTGCCTCTCTCAAGTGTCTTATCCAAAGTAAGGAACATATTATTTTGAAATGTTTTTATTGGCAATCTGCAAAAAAACACTTGACATCATTCAGTTGACAGGAAGCCTCTCTTTCATACATGTCAGTATGCCAAATGACCACATTCGATCCTTTGTCAGTTTACCTTTTTACCACCTGTTTCATGATTTTTTTTTATTTCATTTAATGCAGTCATCTGTTGTTTAGTAAAATTATCATTGATTCGCAGTGATGAGTGAATATTTTAAGTTACTCAGAGACCGTTCTCACGAAAATTTCAACAGAGGGACAAAGAGCGAGTAGAGGAAATATGGCAGATTTCTTGATAATTCAAGAAGGGTTTTCTGGTCATTGAGGATCTTTTCCACCCCCTTTCATATTAACCTCCCTTTAAAGAAACACATGGCTGCATGCGACATGGGCTAAACAGAAGGCACTATACTTCAATAGTGACTTCCCACCAAAACGGACATTTTTAATATCAGCTTCTGAACCAGACTTATCCCCTGCCACTGCTCTGGACACGTGACACTTTACTTGGCCTGGACCCGCCACACACCTAAAGCTTGCTCAATACCCTCTCTCAAGGCCAAAGACCATAAATACATCCCAATATCATTTAGATGCACACCGTCCGATCTCAAGTGCTCCCTAGAAAGTACCTCCAAATCCTTATGCCTTACCACCACTCCTTGCTACGAAACGAGCCATCGTTTTGTTAACCTTAATCCTGGTCTTGTTAATACGCTCAACCGATTTTGCGTACCTCCAGTTCAGCCGAGCAACAATGTCCGACCAAACAATAACGATTCCTGGATATGCTGACCACAACCGTAACATGTCGAATTTAATATCTCTGATGAGTTTCCATGATGATCTAACCCCAAGGTAATTTCCTCCAACATGTAACACAAGTACATTCGGCGGTTGATTCACCCTACAATAGTATGCCACCTCCGGCAAAACTCTCCCCCAGGTCATACCGCGGATACCCAGCCACTTCATCAGCGCCGTGGACAGAGCCTGCCTGAGCTGCCGACCATCCGTGCGAACATCGGCCTGTAACGCACCCCAAAACACGCAAGAATGACAGAGGATCCAAATTAAACATGCACTTTAATAAAACAAAACAATGACCTCATTAATAAACATAAATATCACCATACTAACAAACAGCTACAGCCCATCTCAACCTTATACAGCCACAAGGCGAGGGCGTCCATATGAGCGAAAACTTGCTAATTCCCAACGACCTATACGCCGAACCACATCATCACCCAGGCCCCAACGAGAAGCCTCCGTCGCCGCACCAATGCGGAACGAATGAGACCCATACTCTTCTGGCTTTTCACCCATTAACATTAATCAATGTTTAAAAACTGCCACAAATTGGTACCGAGACAGTGCAAATTCGTCCACATGTCATAAGAACACACCCGGCATTCCACCATGAACTGCCATAAAATGCCTTACTACAACAATCGGGCAGGCTAAATGACCAGGAATAGCGTAAAATACCACCAGCCTACCTCTCGCACATTGATCCGTCTTAGAATGCCTCAACACACATTCCACACTATCATCCAACACATGAACGTCACCCAAAAGCAAACCCCCTTCCACCATACGTGGAGGACTGATTAGCTCGCTTATGCAAAATGCACCAAAGAAGGCTAACACAAAAGCCGCCGAAAACAATGCTATCTCATAAAGGGAATAACAAACAGATTGCACACAACCCAACAACTTGTTCAACAGCGCAAAAGAAACTGGCCTCCTTTTATCTTGACTAACTACGCCTTTCCGAAAATCCTTCATGGCCTGATTCACCAAAAATTCCTTTGTGACATCCTTCACACCCTGTAACTTAAACAGAAATGCCAGCGTCGCTAATCTCTGCGACACTGCGGATCCCGATCTACCCGAAATGAAATCTTTTCCTAAAAAGGATAAAACTAAACACAACCTATCCTTATCAGAAGAATCCACCTCCGTGCACGCACTCAAAGCTTCCCATTCTAGCAATACTTTTTGATACCTTCTTGAGTTCTTGATTAACTCGAAAACTACACCTTGACTAGACTCCAAAGCACATTGGGACATTGCGCTCCCACTTTATCTGCCCATGGCACCAGCTGGAGAAACCAGTCGAACTGAAACGAGACAGCGCATCAGCCACTTCTTTAAATTCCCCCGGAACATGCCTCGCCACTATGCACACATTCCTTTCCAAACAGCGCAACACCAAGTGACGTAGGTACACCACTACAGGAGGAGATTTTGCCAACAAATAATTTATTGCATGAACCTCCAACAGGTTATCACAAAAAAAACAAACGCTCTTTCCGCTAAACTCGGCCCCACCCCTACAATTCCAGGGCCAGTACAGTTGGGAATAATTCCAACAAGGACAAGTTTTTTTTTACCAAACCTGTTTCCTGTCAGGACACTGGCCAAGGACCTACACACCAATGTCCCTGAAAAAACGCTCCAAAACCCAATGACCTAGCAGCAACCGTGTAAAGCTGCAAGTTATCATTGGACACCACTTTGTCCATCCACAGCGTGCAACCACTATATTTCGCCAGAAAAGAGTCCCAAACCTCCAGATCCGCCTTGATCTCCTGAGTAATGCGAAAAAATGATGCGACGATGATTTTCCTGCCAACGCCTCCGATAATCACCTGGAAAACACCCTGACCATCGGCATTATTCTGCAAGCAAAATTAAGCTTACCCAACAATGACCGTACTACCTTCAACCTTATTTTCTTGACCCGTCGCACCGCCGCTTCCGCCAAACGCAAATCCATCAACTTTCCTTTAGGAAACCTACACTCCATCGCCACACTGTCAATTTCTATACCCAAAAAACACATCACCGTAGCAGTGCCCTCCGTCTTGTCTGCGGCTAATGGGATCCCAAACAACACCGTCACCTTCTTTAACCCCTTAACAACATTAGACGTACTAATACGCGTCTGTGCCCTGGGACTTAAGAGCCAGACCCGTATTAGTACGTCATCGCGATCGCGCGCACACACAGGCTGTGCGGGCGTGATCGCCGCCAGGTGTCAGCTGATTGTCACAGCCGACACCTGGTACTATGTGCAGGGAGCGGTCCAGCACCGCTCCCAGCACATTAATCCCCGCAATGCTGCGATCGAAGTCGATCGCAGCATTGCGGTGGCAAGGGGAGGTGATCGCAGATACTCACCTCCTCTTCCGGCCTCCAGCGCTGTCTGCCGTAGCTTCCAGGATGTTGCCATGACGACCCGATGTCGTCATGACAACATCCGGGTCACCAGACAACAGGAAGATTGTTTGGACATGCGCAGTGCATCTCCAAACTATCTTCTCCCTGTTCAGCGCTGACAGCCTGCATGGCACAGGGATGGTGCTGCATTCCTGTGCCATGCAGGCGATCAGAATAAAAAATGTGAAAGTCCCAGAGTGGGACAGACTAAAAAAGTGTAAAAACTGTCAGAAAGTGAAAAAAAAAATTTAAAAAATTTAAAAATATTAAAAAAAAAAATAAAAAAATAATCCACCAAAAATAAAAATATAATGTACCCATCAATAAATATTATTATAAAAAAAAACAAAAAAAGTACACATATTTGTTATCGCCGCGTCCGGAACAACCTGACCTATAAAACTGTCCCACTAGTTAACCCCTTCAGTGAACGCGGTAAAAAAAAAAAAAAAAACGAAGCAAAAAACTACTTTATCATCATACCGCCAAACAAAAAATGGAATAACACGTGATCAAAAAGATGAAAATTTAAATAAAAATGGTACCGCTGAAAACGTCATCTCGTCCCGCAAAAAAACAAGCCGCCATACAGCTCCATCAGCCGAAAAATAAAAAAGTTATAGCTCTCAGAATAAAGCTATGCTAAAAAATATTTTTTTCTATAAAATTTCTTTTATTATGTAAAAGTGCAAAACATAGAAAAACGATATAAATGTGGTACCGCTGTAAACGTACGGACCCGAAGAATAAAGCTGCCTTATCAATTTTACCACACGCGGAACAGAATAAAAAAAAAACAATTCCTGAATTGTTGGTTTTTGTTTATTCTGCCTCCCAAAAATCGGAATAGAAAGCGATCAAAAAATGTCACGTGCCTGAAAATGGCACCAATAACGTCAACTCATCCCGCAAAAAACAAGCCGTCACATGACTGTCTGCCAAAATCTGGAAAAATTATAGCTCTCAAAATATGGCGATGCAAAAACTAGATTTTACAAAAAATGCATCTTTTAGTATGTGACAGCTGTCAGTCATAAAAACCCCATATGATTCTGGTATCACTGTAATCGCACCGACCCGAAGAATAAAGTAGTCTAATCACTTATACCACACGAGGAACGGCGTAAAAAAACTCTCGGGTTAGGGTTGGGTTTGGGGTTAGGGTTGTGATTTTTTTCAAAAGTAAGAAAAAAAGATGACGATATGGCGACTAGTGTTGAGCGCAAGTGCTCGCTACTTGAGTTTGCATCGGGTGCTCGGGTATGCAGTGAGTATTGTGGGTATTTGAGTGACATGCTCGAGTTTCCGCCTAATATGCTTCGCGGCCAAAAAAACGTTGCGGGGATTGCCTGCCATGCACGAGCGATCCCCGCATGTTTTTTTTTGGGTGTCTAATAACCGTGAAACATGCGGGGCAGGGACTCGAGCATGTCACTCGAGCACACGCAGTACACGGTGCATACCTGAGTACCCGATGCAAACTCAAGTAGCGAGCACTTGCGCTCAAGACTAATGACAACTTATTCAATATGATGACCTAATGTTATCAAATTCTGTGTCGTACCTCTGGGTTCAAAATGTTCACTATACCCCTAAATAAAATCCTTGAGGGGTCTAGTTTCCAAAAGGGGGTCACTTGTGGGGGAGCTCCACTGTTTAGGCACATCAGGGGCTCTCCAAACGCGACATGGTGTCCGCTAACAAATTGAATGGAAAATCGGCTCAAATTGTTAGCGGACACCATGTTGCATTTGGAGAGTCCCTGTGTGCCCAAACATTGGAGCTCCCCCACAAGTGACCCCATTTTGGAAACTAGACCCCCCAAGGCACCTATCTAGATGCATAGTGAGCACTTGGAACCCCTAGGTGCTTCACAAATTGATTCGTAAAAATGAAAAAGTGAAAAAAAAAACATGGGGTCACTTGTGGGGGAGCTCCAATGTTTAGGCACATCAGAGGCTCTCCAAACGCAACATGGCGTCCGCTAATTATTCAAGCAAATTTTACAATCAAAAAGTCAAATGGCGCTCCTTCCCTTCCGAGACCTGCCGTGCGCCCAAACAGTGGTTTTTCCCCACATATGGGGTATCTGCGTGCCCAGGGGAAATTGCACAACAAATTTTGGGGTCCATTTTTTCTTGTTACCCCTGTGAAAATAAAAAAAATTGGGTCTAAAGTAACATTTTTGTGAAAAAAGTTAAATGTTCATTTTTTTCTTCCACATTCCAAAAATTCCTGTGAAGCACCTGAAGGGTTAATAAAGTTCTTGAATGTGGTTTTGAGCACCTTGAGGGGTGCAGTTTTTAGAATGGTGTCATTTTTGGGTATTTTCTGTCATAAAGACCTCTCAAAGTGACTTCAAATGTGATGTGGTCCCTAAAAAAATGGTTTTGTAAATTTTGTTGGAAAAATGAGAAATCTCTGGTCAACTTTTAACCCTTTTAGCTCCCTAACAAAAAAAAATTTTGGTTCCAAAATTGTGCTGATGTAAAGTAGACATGTGGGAAATGTTATTTATTAACTATTTTGTGTGACATATCTCTCTGGTTTAAGGGCATAAAAATTCAAAATTTGAAAATTGCAAAATTTTCAAAATATTCCCCAAATTTCTGTTTTTTTCACAAATAAACGCAAGTGATATCGAAGAAATTTTACCACAATTATGAAGTACAATATGTCACGAAAAAACAATCTCAGAATCAGGGAGATCCGTTGAAGCGTTCCAGAGTAATTACCTCATAAAATGACAGTGGTCAGAATTGTAAAAATTGGCCTGGTCATTAACCTTGCAAACCACCCTCGGGAGTTAAGGGGTTAACGTTACCCACAAAACTGAACACACTAACAAGCCAGAAGGCCCAACACGAAAGAAATCATCCAGGCAGTGAATTATTGAAGAGACCCCCCCCCCCCCCGACACGTCCCGAACCACCCATTCAACAAATAAACTAAAAGCCTCAAGGTATGAGCATGATCTAGAGCAGCCCATGGGCAAACAACGATCTACAAAAAATGTTTTCATCCCACATGCAGCCCAACAGATGAAGACTGTCCGGATGCACTGGAAGCAAGCGAAACGCCGCCTCAATATCCGATCTTGCCATTGTGGCGCCTCTGCGGGTTCAGTCGCCACAGAGGTACTGCATCTTACTCTCAGGTAAGGATGGAGTACTGCCCGGGACCCACCCACTTGCATCCAACACTACACCCTTCCAGACCAGCAGGCGGGGCAAGATGCACTGCCTTATGCCGAGCCCTGTCCCTGGTTGGAAGTGGGGGGAAACCGAGTGAGGGGGAACCAAGTAGTGGGTGTGGGTGGAGGAAGCAAATTAGGGGAGCACTTCAGTAGCTGTATAAAAAGGGGAGCCATGTTGAGAGAGAGAGTCCAGTCAGTGTTCAGTCTGCGGAGAGAGTGGTGGAAGCAGGAGCTCTGCTCAGAGAAGAGGGCCTAGACAGAGAGGCTCAGGAGGACTGGCTGAAGAGGAAGGGAGCAGAGGAAGGCTCCAGGAGTGAGGGGATCCCAGGGGCACGGCAAGTGCGGAAGCCACCCATGCGCCCGAAATCTGCAGGAACGTGGGGGGGGGGGGGGGATCAGGCCGCAAAGAGGACCGGCCCCTAACTAGTGGAGAACTACAAGGCTCAGCTAGAAACCGGAGGCTTCTGTACTTTCAGGGTGCAGCTGCTCACAACCGCAACTACATGGCTAAAAAGGTAGCCACATAGGATTCAGGGGATTGCAGGTTACCGGCTTGGGACACTGGTTGTGAGGCGCAGGGCAGGATGGTGAGAGCCAGAGCAGGAAGACGACCCAGTAAGGCAAACAGACTGGGGTCAAGTTCTGTACTCCTGAGGCACCTGGGAGATTGCTGAACCCCTGCCTTGGTAAACACAGGACGGTGTGGGAGGTTACCCTGGTCCTGGTAACCTGGAGTTAAACAACTGTGAGTAAACCTTGAAGACTACACCCCACTGTGTCCTAGAATTATTATCTGCGGCATCACCTGCGCTACACCGCACCAACCACATCCACCCTATAGTATCACTACTTACTGCCCTGGAGCTAAGCTCTGTCTGTGGAGAGCTGAACCAACTCTGCTGCGTCATCAACTCCAGAGGATCTGCACCGCAGCGGCGGCCCCGTATAGCCGCATACCACAGGTGGCGTCACGAACATTATATAAAAACTATATTCCCTTTTCTTTTATCCCCCCTTTTATTGCCCGCCCTGGGTCACGGATCGGGTCACTGCCACTGTGACACCCCCAGCAACGACCGGCCCGGCTAACGAGTACCCCACAGCCCATTGGGCGCGTCACCATCAACGCAGCCTGCCCTTACCAACTCCAATGCCTTATCAAACGATAACTCTACCGGGATGCCAACATTCACAGAGTCCCCTTCTGGAGAAGATAAGTGATGAATAAGCTAAAACTTATTTGGTACCCGCTTGGGTACAACACCCAAAGGGGAAATTCTCAATTCTGGCCAAGGCGGATCCAGAAACGGTCCCGCCATGCTCCCCAAAGCCACTTCATTACACAGCGTTTCCATCACCACCTCATGGTGTTCCCTTGCCGATTTCAAATTTCCCGGCCTAAATTTTGGCGCTCCAGGATCAAACGGAATCCTGAAACCCTCAGAAAAACCCAGCTCAATAAACCTAGCCGCCTCCATATCTGGATATCTGTTTAAAAATTGAAGCATCGCCTCGACCTTCACGGGAGTCCTCCCTCTTTCCAGAACCCTCACCTGGTTTGCCTTTTGCTCGTTTAAAGCACTTACTAAGCCCCTGACTTCCCCTACATCCAAAACACTCGTGCTTAAACTTGCATGTGCCCCCAAACTTACATTGCCCCTCGTTCAACTGCAAACAAAAGCCTTTCTTTTGAGACACCGAAGATCCACTGGCTGATCCTGACCCTCCGGTACCACACCGAAAGGGCTGAAACACCGGGGCTGTCATTAAACGCATCCATAAGGAAATATCCTTGTGATCACAACGCATACCTGTCCTCATAGTCTTCCTTTGCCTAAACCGCTCATCATATTTGAGCCACGCCAAACCCCATAAACTCTATGAGCTTCACCTATTGTATCCATGTAACCGAAAAGGGCTGAGCAATGCTCCAGCTCCTTTTCGCCAAGAACACTTGATGAAATTGCAAAGGCTTGTAGCCAATCTGCAAATGTCCGTGGAATTAACTGGTACCTACGTTTTTCTTCCGAGTCACTAGGTTTAACCTTATCAAGGTTAAACTTTTCTAACGGGAGCAACAAAAAAATTTCCACATACTCCCCTTACCAAATTTTTTCTCGCAGACATACATGACGTGCCCCCTGGGCCGTGGGGTACTCGGTGCCGGGCCGGTCGTTGCTAGGGGAGATGTCACAGTGGCGGTGACCCGGTCCGTGACCCAGGGCGGTCAATGAAAAGGTGATATTTACAGGGGAATTAAAGTTCTTATACACAGTTCGTGACGCCTCCTGTGGTATGCGGCTAAAGGAAGCCAGCGCTGCGCAGCAGGTCCTCTGGAGCTGTTAATGCAGCAGAGTTGGTTTAGCTCTCCACAGGTAGAGCTTAGCTCCAGGGCAATGTAGACGTTGCTGTGATGGTGTGGTGCAGAGGATGGCGCAGTTAATAATCAGTCCACAACGCAATGGTGGTTTCCTCTTATCTTTACTTGTGGTGGTTAGGCAGACCAGGGCACGGGTACTAGCTGGTAGTAGAGGTCCGGGCGGCCTGGAAGCAAGTTAGGGGGATCCACCTAGCCAGGTGGAGTTGTAGGCCTTTCCCTTTGCGCTACCTCTTTGGCCCTGCTGCATATAGCTGTGCTGTGGCCCTCGTCCCTGAGTAAAACGTCTTTGTGCACACCCATATGGCAGGCAGCTTGGGCCTTCCTGGAGTGTCACTCCCACGTGGCGGTGCTGGGCCCTATGGTGCTGCTGAGCCTCCGGGCGTCTGTTGGGGCCAGGAGACCTGCAGTCTCCTGCCCTCTGGTTTCTGCTGCTGGGCTTTCTGTGCCCCACAACCTTGGACTCCGGTGTCCGGTTCTTCTGCGCTTCCTCTGGGGTGAACTGCCGTGCAGCTCCACTCCCTAGGTCTTTCCTCATCGGCGTCTTGACTTCAACTCCTTTCTGCTCTCCTCAAACTAACCCCGCCACCAGATCCCAGTTGCTAAGGGGAGGAGCTCCCCTTGCTGGTCTGGAGCCAGGAAAGTGTTCCATGCTAGCAAAACCTGATTAGGGGACCCCTCCTTGCTTCCAGGCATGGCATCACCCCTTGTGACGGAGGCAATTCCACTGTGGCACCCGGACTCCTGGGGTGCCACATACACTTCACTCCTGGACCTATCATCCAACCGAACTACCTCATCCTCCTTTTCTTTCTCAGTATTACTCTTTTCCTGTGATACCACCGAGCCACCACCCTGCAGGCGCACTCCCGCCTGCCCAGATCCTGCTCCTGAACCTCCGGAAGCAACCTCACATCACTTGCACCCTGTGACGCCAAGCCCTGCAATACACATAATTGACCCCATAGATCGTGCGCCCACCAACTGCCCCTGGAATATTCCCTGTAACACCCCCTGAATTACTAACCCCCAACACACCCCAAGCACGACCCACATCATTTAAATTATGAACAAGGGTAGTCTCCTCATCAGGCTGCCTCAGAGAGATCCTCTGACCGGCCGCGACATCTCCTGATGGAACTTGCTCACTTTCTGTCGGTCCCTATGAAATCTCACCCTCCTCTCAGCTTTTCTCCATGTTTTCAACATTGTCAGGTCTTGATAAAGGCGCAGAAGGGGCTGCCTGACGCCGCCGATCCGTTTCCAAAGATAGATCCCTAAGGTCCCGCACATCTGCCGGCCGCTTCCTACCCATGGCCGATGATCTTAAAAGGGCCCCGCAGGACAGCCTGCCCCCGCAATCTCCTGTGACACTCCTGGACCCCAGATCCTCCATCCACAGACCCAGACCCACCCTGCCACCTGCAGGAGGGCAGCTCATCTCTTATCCGTCCCTTTTCTTGACCACCTGCTGCTGCGCCAGTGTTCCTCATGGCACTGCTGCACCTCCGCCCTGCAAGCCGTGCTCCTCCCTGCCGACTGTGGGAAGGCCCTTCACGCTCCCTCCCCCGCCGGGGTCGACCCCAGCATGACATCGGGGCCACCGCTGCAGACAGCAACTCCTCCCCCGCCGTACACTGGATGCTGGTCCCGCCCTCATCCGCAGACCGTGGGAGGACTCTTCATCCTGCCATCTTGCCAGGTATAACCCCCGGTTGGCTTGTCACCGGGGGTCAACGCCGCGCTGCTCTGGGGCCTCTTAGGCCGCAAACCGGAAGTAGGCCGCAGCGCAGGCACGCCCACTTCTGATAGGCTGCGGCTCCGGCGAGGATTCCTCCTGGGGATCGGAGAAGGAGCCTCAGGCACGCGCTGCTCCCCTGGCTGCAGAGGTCCCCGAGGGGGCTCCTGGAGCTTCTCCTGCTCCGAACCTCACCTGCTGGTGAGTAACGCTCCGGCGGCCGTGACCGCTGCAGGCCTCCCTGAAGCTTCTTCTGCAGCCGACGACTGTGCACAGGTCACCCGCAGCTGCTGCTGCACCAAGTCTGCCCCATGGATCGCTGAGACAGGCTGCGCTAGGTCCAGCAAGGCCACAAGATCTGCCATGGCTCCACTGCAGGGTCTGGTCTGCTTCAGCTGCGATCCAGGAAGCAAGAGGAGGTAACTGACCCCTGCCCTTCCTTATATCATCTCTTGCTCCTCCCCCCACCTCTTCCCCTCCAATCAAAACTCCCCACACTACTCCTAATCCCTTATTCAAAATTTTAACTCCTTCACTCCCACCCTGCTATCTTGTCATGTGGCCTATACGCCCTATGGGGCTCCCTGGCCTTCCTTACTAATGGTAGAGGGAAACTTACCCTTGTATACTTCGCCTGCCCCAGCAAGAGATTTTCTAATGCCTGGATTGCTTGGAGTTCCGTGTCTGTGGTAAAAATAGAATTGGTGGAATTTCTCATGAAACATTTCTTAAACAACAGTTTTTGAATAAAAAGATTTATCTTTAATGGCTCAAAAATGGTTAAAATTTGCTGTGGGTCTCACACACACACAGTCTGCAAAACAACAAGGCTATGTGATCTGATCCATAGATTATAATGGAGGGGTGAACACCACGGATATAACACGTACGTGAAACACTGTCGTGTGAATGAGGCATTGACGCGCCCCCGGGGCAATGGGGTACTCGGCATCCGAGCCTATGGATGCTGGTGGGGGATATCACGGTGGCTGGCCCGGTCCGTGGCCCAGGGCGGTCAACCAAAAAGGGGGAATTGAAACTTGGATAGGAAAAATAAAATAAATAGTTTGTGACGCCACCTGTGGTACCTGGTAAGGATTACCAGCGCTGCTGCAGACCTCCGGAGGGTGATGGGATGGCAGCTGGGATGTTTCTGCTCCCCACAGGTGGAGCGGGCCCCCGGGGCAGTGTGGAGTTTGATGGTGGTGATGCTGGGACTTGTAGTGCAGGCGGATGGCGCAGCAGGAGTAACTGACAGAGACAGGGGATTCGCTTCAATACCTTTACTGGTGCGGATGTCAGGTACGGTCCAGGGTACTCAGTAGGATGGGTGCACTTCAGGACTTCTCCCCAGTGAGCGGGTATAAGGCCTCCTGGTCCGTGTCTGCCTCTCTGTATGCTCCTGGCCAGCCTGCAACTGGGCCTTGCTTATGTGTCGTGCTGTTCATTCACCTGTCGCTCGGTAGTAGGACCTTCTGCTGGCAACCACTATCCCTGGTAACGCTAAGGCCTTCGTGGTTCCTGATTCTGTAATGGGTCTAGCTTCAGGTCACCCAGGGACTTGTAGTCCTCCTGGAATGCCGATGATCCCTACTGGGTATAAAGGGACCCTGTAGGCGCGGACCCGGTGTCCGGTTTGTATATCGGGGTGAGCCTATGATGCTCTTCTGCCCCCTCAACTCCTCTGTCATTTCTCCTCTCTGCGGTCGGCCACACTCCGGGCTCTCAGAACTTAGCAGCAGACGCGCTGCGTCTTCGCTGCTCTCAGCGTCAGCACACTCTCAGACTCTCTGACTCTGTCTGACTGAACTTCTCACTGACTGAGCTGCCTGGCTCCACCCTCCATATATATATCCCTAACGGGCTCCCTCTGGTGGTATGAGGTGGAAGGGTGGAGGTGTTTGTATGTAATGAGGGCCTCTTGTGGAGAAGTCCATCCATGCACCCTGGGTCCTGTGGTACCTGTGCACAGCAGGGTGCCACAACATGAGGGGAGTCTGATTAGGCATTATTTCAAAAGGAAGTCTGGGGTTTGTATTACAGAGGATTGTGGTCAGGAGTCTGCATTAAAGGGGTTGTCCACTACTTGGACAACCCCTTCTTGATCTAAATGTTTGGCCCTAATAAAATTAAAACGCCTGAGTATTGGTGAGTATAAGCTTTTTTATTTTATTGGGGCCAAGCGTGGGGGTGAAGGAGTTGTCCAAGTAGTGGACAACTTCTTTAAGAGAGAGTCTGGTCTGGGTATGGATTTATGAACTCTGGTAACTGTATCTGGGCTCTGTTCCAATCCGAGTTCATAGAGCTGCAGTACTGAAAGGAGAGACGGAGCCACTGATTACACTGGAGGTCACTGACCATAAGTTTTTCCTAAGAGATCAAAGCTCAAAAGCAGCAGACACTGGAGAAATTATATAGCAGGTAGGCATCAAACATGTAGAAGAGACTTAAATGTTTATTTTTTGCCCAATTTATATAAAGCCTCGTCATGATTCATATCGTCTAAATAATACTAACTGCATCACGAGGATATGTTCATAATTAGTATTACGCGTCCTACTTCCATTATATCTACAAACTATTGCTCTTCTTATTTTCTGCACACATTGTTATACTTGGGGCTCACTGTATATTATATACTAGGGATTTTTTAGGATGCAGGGGCCGTTGTTCTTTTCCCCATGGGAGATATTGCATGTGTTATGTTGCACTTATTGTGTGATAATGATTATTTGCTGGATATGTTATTGCAGATTTACATGGCTTTGAATGTGTTGTGAACATGGGTCAGAATGATTCTCGCTGTGGCATAACTTGAAGCTCATGGGCCCTGATGTAAAAGCTCCAACGGGGCCCCTAGTTATTGCAAATCTTCAATAGTAATGGTCTTTTCACATGGGCCAAAGGGACCTTTGAGGCCCCTCGGCTCCAGGGCCCGCGTGCTATTGCAACCCCTGCACCTATAGTTACGCCCCTGGATTGTAGATGTGACATCTATTTTGTCATCATATTGGGGAGAAATCAAGTATCATGGTCAAATTGGCATATTGCTATCACTTAGCCAGCGTAGGAATTCAGGAGAGACAAAGACGGCTAGTCACCCATGTGGGAGTAGAGAAATAGGTAGAATAAATAGGTCATATTCCCTATTTAACCCCTTCATGGCGCGACCCTTTTCTGTTTTTGCACTTTTGTTTTTTACTCCTCTTCTTACCAGAGCCATAACTTTTTACATTTTCTGTCGATATGGCCGTGTAAGGGCTTGTTTTTGCGGGACAAGTTGTACTTTTGAACGACACCATTGGTTGTACTGGAAAACAGGAAAAAATTCCAAGTACGGTGAAATTGCAAAAAAAATTTAATTCCACAGTTGTTTTCTGGGTTTTTCTTTTACCATGTTCACTAAATGCTGAAACTGACCTGCCTTTATGATTCTCCAGGTCATTATGAGTTTGTAGATACTAAACATGTATAGTTTCTTTTTTATTTAAATGTTAAAAAAATCTAAAGTTTATTTAAAAAAAAAAAAGTTACCATTTTCAGAGACCCGTAGCGTCTCCATTTTTCGGCTTCTGGGGCTGGGTGAGGACTTATTTTTTGCTCACCGAGCTCATGTTTTTATTGATGCCGTTTTGGGGTAAACTTTGGGGAGACTACAAGCTGCAATCAACCGATCGCCTGTGCTACACATAGCGCTGTATGTAGCAAAAATGTTCACTTGCATCCCTGCAATGACAACTTCAGGGGTCTCCTGCAGACACCAGGTTGTCATGCCAACCCATCGACGATGCGCAGTCATGTGACATGGGCGCCGATGGGCGGGTCTTGTGACGCGCTTCCAGCGGAGCCATCTTAAATGCCGCTGTCAGAGATTGACTGCGGCATTTAACATGTTAATAATCACGGGAGAATCGCGATTCCACCCACGGCTGTTAGGAGCACATGACAGCCGATCAGATCCGCTGTCAAGTCCCCGGAAAGGTGCGGGCTCATCGTCGGAGCCAGCATCTAAGGCGAAGACACGTAATGCACCGTATATGTACGGTGCATGTCATGAAAGGGTTAACAGGACAGACTTAGCTTTTGGTGTGACCTACTGATAATATTATTTAGAATCTGATAATTGTGACCGAATTGTTGGCCAAATGATGCTTCAGTTGATCATTTGGCCGACAGCCATCTTGGCCGTCTCTCCCGTACACGGAAGCGCTCACTTGGCCGAGTGCTCCTGTGTTCTCTATGAGAGAAACTGACAAACATCTCTGTCAGCAGCTTATCTCAGAGAGAATGAAGTGATCGGCAGTCCAAAATTGTATATGCCCAAATAATATCTTCCCTGACCAGTTGATTGACGCGCCCCATGGGCCCTGGGGTACTTGGTGCCGGGCCGGTCGTTGCTAGGGGAGATGTCACAGTGGCGGTGACCCGGTCCGTGACCCAGGGTGGTCAATAAAAGGGGATATTTACAGGGGATTTATAGTTTTTATATAATGTTCATGACGCCACCTGTGGTATGTGGCTAAAGGGAGCCGCCGCTGCGGAGCAGGTCCTCTGGAGCTGATGTTAGTGCAGCAGAGTTGGTTCAGCTCACCACAAGCAGAGCTTAGCTCCAGGGCAGGAAATGGTGATGTTATAGATGCTGCTGTGAAGTGTAGTGCAGGGGATGATGGCGCAGTAATAAGTCACAGAGACAGTGGGGTGCAGTCTTCCGGATTTACTCTCAGTTCTCACTTTGCTCCTGGTTACAACTGCAGATCATAACTTCCCACGTTGTCCTGTGCATACTCAGGGAGGGGTACAGCAAACCCTCAGGTACCACCGGAGTAGATAACGGGACCCCCTTCTGTGTGTTCCTTCTGGCCGTCTTCCTACACCTCACACCCAGTGTCCCAATCCAGTGACCGCGGACCTTGTCGGGTGACGTTTTCTCTGTCCCCTGGGTCCTCTATAGCCACCTTTTCGGTGAAATAGATGTGGCTTTTGGCTGCAGCACTTGAAATGCTGCACCCTCCGGTTACCTAGTTGAATATTGCAATTCTCACTAGTTAGGGGCCGGTCCTCTCTGCGACCCGATCTCTCCACCGCCTGGTAGATTTGGGTGTACGGGTGGCCTCCAGCACTGCCCATACCCCTGGGATCCTTTCTTCACTCCTGGAGCCTTCCCTCTGCTCCCGTTCCTTCCTCCTCTCCTTCTCCTGGGCCTCCTCACTAGGCCCTCCTCCTGAGCAGAGCTCCTGCTGAGCTCCTGCTCTGACTCTCTCTCTGACTCAACCCCCTCAGAACT
Organism: Phyllobates terribilis; assembly: GCF_046119375.1. Taxonomy (NCBI): domain Eukaryota; kingdom Metazoa; phylum Chordata; class Amphibia; order Anura; family Dendrobatidae; genus Phyllobates; species Phyllobates terribilis. Next base: position 71,729,151 of record NW_027362769.1, read on the forward strand.
TCACTCACTCTAGAATGTTCCACCCTCTCTTTCATATTACTCCTTACTGTGCTCCCCTGAACTGCTTCCTCTACCCACACCCACTACATGGTTTCCCCTACTTTGGTTCCCCCAACTCCAGCCAGGGACAGGGCTCAGCAGAGGAGCAGCGCATTTTGCCCCTCCTGCTGGTCTGGAGTAGTGTAGTGTTGAATGCAGGTGTTAGGGTCCCGGGCTGTACTCCTTCCTTACCTGAGAGTGAGATACCACACCTCTGGGTGAGATGCAGTACCTCTGTGGCGACTGATCCCGCAGGGGCGCCACACATACATATGACGCGCCCCCTGGTCCATGGGGTACCCGGTGCCGGGCCGGTAGATGCTGGGGGATGTCACAGTGGCGGTGACCCGGTCCTTGACCCAGGGAGGTCAATAAAAAGGGGTTATTGATTGGGGATTTATAGTGATTGTATAAAGTTTGTGACGCCACTTGTGGTATGCGGCTAAGGGCGCCGCCGCTGCTGAGCAGGTCCTCTGGAGCTGATGTGAGTGCAGCAGGGATGGTGTGGCTCTCCACAGGTAGAGCTTAGCTCCAGGGCAGTGTAGATGTTATAGGTTATGCTGGGCGTTGTAGTGCAGGGGTTGATGGCGCAGCAATAATCACAGAGACAGTGGGGTGCAGTCTTCCGAGTTTACTCACAGTTGATAAGTTCCTCAGGTTACAGGGTCTGGACCACAACCTCCCTCGTCGTGCTGTGTTCACCAGGCAGGGGTTCAGCAATCCCTCAGGTCATTCAAGAGTGCCTGACAGGACCCCTTTCTATGTGCCTTCCTCAGTCGTCTTCCTGCGCTGGCTCTCGCCCTCCTGCCCTGCGCATCGCAACCAGTGTCCCAATCCGGTATCCTCGGGTCTTGTCGGACGACCTGCAGTCCCCTGGACCCTCTGTGGCCGCCTTTTCGGCGATATAGTTGCGGATGTGGCCACTGCACCTTGCAAGTACAGCAGCCTCCGGTTCCCACTAGTTTAGATGCTTGTCCCCTCTGCGGCTCGATCCCTCCACCGCCTGGCAGATTCGGGCGTACGGGTGGCCTCCAGTACTGCCCGTGCCCCTGGGATCCCTTCTGTTCCTGGAGCCTTTCTCCTGCTCCCTCTCCTCTCTCAGTCCTCGGCCTCTCACTAGGCCCGCCTCAGGAGCAGAGCTCCTGCAGAGCCTCTGCTCCACACACTCTCCTCCTCTGACTGGCTTGTCTTTCTAAGATGGTTCCCTCTTTTATATCACTCCCACACCAGTGCTCCCCTGATTTACGTCCTCCACCCACACCCACTACATGGTTCCCCCTCACTAGGTTCCCCTCCACTCCAGCCAGGGACCAGGGACTGTGCTCTCCCATAGGAGCAATCTCGTCCTGCCCTACTGAAGTGGATGTGTTAGATGCAGGTGTTAGGGTCCCGGGCTGTACTCCTTCCTTACCTGAGAGTGAGATACCACACCTCTGGGTGAGATGCAGTACCTCTGTGGCGACTGAACCCTCAGGGGCGCCACACATATTAGAGTGTAAGGCAAACTTATTGATATGAATGCGTCGACCGACTTTAGACTTATGTATGGGGGACTGAAAGCTGCATTTACACCTAAAATACAGCTTTCAGTCCCTTCTAAACAGGCAGACAATCACACACAATAAACAAGCAAAATGCTCATTTATCGGGTGAAATGATCTAGATGCAATGATGCAGATAGTGAGGATGCAGGGATAGTTAACCAAAGCTATTTATTTTCCTACCACAGAAAGAAAGTTTAACTATAGGAACACATGGTGATACAGGTATATGGAGACAACTAGCACAATCTTAGCAGTAATGATAATAAAAGCAGTGTAGTAAATGCAATATCTTACTCTATGTTCTATCTGCGTGCAGTCTCATTTCACAGTTAAACGACTATTAATGTCTTTAGCTCAAAGAGTGTCACTGTCAGCGCCAGGCTTGTAGCTGTAATATGGGCTTCAAGCGCCTTTGATTGTTATACTGGCACTAACGGGGGACACCGGTACTTTCCGCTAGGCCACAAGTGCCTGATATGTGAGTCACTTAGTGTATCTTCACACTGGCCACCCTCGTTCCTTTCTGAAGCGCAGCCACGGCCCACACCCTGTACCGTTCGTCTACGCTTGAATTAAAGGCCTGATTCACTTGGGTCTTCTCGTCAGCACGGCAGACGTCCTGCCTCATCCAATGACCACCGTCTGATCTTCGGTGCTTGACCTGCGGCATCTGGATGTTGGGTCTTGACTGGTGAAGACTGGGTTTTGGGTCTTGACCAACGGAATCTGGGCTTAAATCAGCCATCATCTGCTGTGAAAAATCCGAGCTCGGCGTATGAGCCTGCATTAAAGTCAGGGACATGACCTTTGAAGTACATTAACGTCAAAGGTCGTGAAGGGGTTAATGTCATTACCTAATCTCTTTTCTAATATACGTTAATTAAAAAATCCCTATTGTTCCTTCACTAGACTATCTGACTCCTTTGTTTATTTTTTTTTTACCTTCTTCCTGTTTCACGTTGCTTCGTTTGAGAACCCCAAGTGCATACTGGGATTTACAAACAAACCATCATCAGGGAGCAGAGGCTGCGGTCACTGCAGTAGCGCCTGTCCTTTCTCTGAATTAAGAGCCGTCAGTGATGTCCTTTTCAGGGTCTGGGCTAGTTCCTGCTCTACTGAGCATGCGTCTGTTGTCAACATCATCCCACACTGATAACATCACCTCCACCTTCCTGATATAGGGCCACATGGCTCAATGTGTTTCGCTGTGACCACTGCACCCTAGTTGCACTCTTGTGAAACAGTGTAAGGCTATGTGCCCACGACGCAGAAATGATACAGATTTTTCCTGAGCGTTTCTGCATCTCTCTGCCAAAAAAAACGCATGCGGATTGGACATGCGTTTTTTCTGCCTGGTAGAAGCGTAAGGCTGTGTGCCCACGATGCGTTTTTAATGCGTTTCTGCAGTTTTTTTGCAACTGCGGAAACGCATTAAAAACGCATGGTAGAAGGGCAGCAATGTTCCCCAATAATAATCCACATGTGCTGTGCACATGCTGCGGAAATTTCCGCTGCGGATTATCATTGCGGAAAAAAACGCAGCACTACCAATTATTTTGCGGAAGTGCTGCGTCTTCGCCGCCATTGACTTGCATTAGACCGCATGGATTACGCATCACTGTATATGTAGATGCGTAATCCAAGCTTTGTAATGTGCGGATGGTACCCGGGTGTAGATGAGAGGAGAGTCTCATCCACACCCAGGTACCATTAAAAAATCTGTAAAAAAAGAATAAAATAAAAAATAAATGTATACTTACCTTCCGGCGGCCAGAGCAGCGCTCCTACTTGCTTTCCGGCACTTTGCAGTGGATTAAAGGACCTGTGCTGACGTCAGAGTCATGTGACGGGTCACGCAACGCTGACGTCGGCAGGTCTTTCAATCCACTGCTGCCGGCAGCCGGGACCGAGCGAAACAAGACAGCGCGGGCCATCGGAGGGTAAGTATTTATTTATTTTTTTATTTTTAACACTCTCTCGGGTCACACTATATAAATCCATGCAGTTTGCATGGATTTATATAGTGTGACCTAGTTGTCACAAGCACTTTCCAAGTGATGCTAATCGCTTGGAAAGCGCTTGTCAATCCACATGCGGAAATGTCAGTGAGTTCGCTCCATTTCCGCATGTCCCTGGCAGGAAAACTCATGTACAATCCGCATGCGTTTTTTTCTGCCAGGGAGATGCAGAAATGCTCAGGAAAAAATCCTGAGCATTTCTGCATCATGGGCACATAGCCTAAGTGAAGCGTTTTTAACATACGATTTTAGCATCACTTGGAAAAGTGCTTGACAACTTGGTCACACTATAAATCCATGCAACCGGCATGGATTTACATAGTGTGACCAAATTACGATGCTACAAATGCAGCATCAATAGTAAAAAAAAGAATACAAATGGTGAAAAATAAAAAAAAAACATATACTCGCCTTCCGATGGCCCCTGATTTCCTTCTCCATTGCATCCGGTGTCTTCAGCGGCTCGCGGTGGTGTAAAAGGACCTTCCATGGCGTCATTTAGTCATGTGACAGGTCACATGACTAATTGACATCATGGAAGGTCCTTTTACCACCGCGAGCAGCCGAAGACACCGGAGAAGGAGACCGGGGGCCATCAGAAGGTGAGTATATGTTTATTTTTTATTTTAATTCTTTTTTAACTACAGGTACTGTGGTACCTGGGACTGAAGGAGAGTCTCCTCTTCTCCAGACCCAGGTACCATCTGCGCATTGAACCGCATAATATCCGCATGTGCACATGTAGTCATGCGGATGTTATGCTGGCCAATACAAGTCAATGGTGGCTAAAATGCCGCGATTCCGCAAAATTAATGGTAGTGCTGCGGATTTTTCCGCAATGATAATCTGCAGCGGAAATTTCCCAGCATGTGCTCAGCAAATGCGGATTATCATTGGGGAACATTGCAGACCTTCTACCAAGCGTTTTTTAAGCGTTTCCGCGGCGGAATTGCTGCTACGGAAATGCTTAAAAAACATTGTGGGCATCGTGGGCACGCAGCCTGGGGGCTCTCTCTAGCTGCCACCTCTCTAACATGCTGTAGCCTTGCTGACTATGCATTCGTTCACAGATAATCTCCAGGTCTGGCTGACACAACTGACACCTTTACAAAATCATCACTATCCCGGAGTCAGTATGAAAAATGTTCTGAGCTCAATGCTCCCACACATTATTCACATCTTTAAATTTGCTATGACTGAGATAGCTGCTGCTAATGCCCTTACTACAGTGCCTGACAGAGGCAACCAACAAAACTAGGCTTTTGTTACACGCACGCCACTAGGTTCAGATAGGGCGAGACGGGTTTCATAAATTTATTGGAATCTTGGGGGAACCGTTACTCAGGGCAACCATAGGCTGCAGCTTCTCTCAGGCACATGATAGATTCAGTTGCTGGCCAGACACATCTGACAAGAGTCTTTTTCAACAGTTTAACAGTGGAATTTAATCTGAAGCACAGCCAGTGCAGTTCAGGGATATTACAGCAACAATCTTCATTACAGCACAGTCTCATAGAGCAGGCACAGGAGTTCATATCACAGCTACTGATGATGACTAAACAGCTCTGACTGTTTACTTATGTTTACCTATCTAGGGAATGCAGAGTGGAGGATAATTACCATGTCTTTCCTAGAGGCTCAGATGATCCTGGCTGTGGATGCTCATGTGATGCTGTGCTGATGCATCATGGTACTGATAGCAAAGTATACAAGAAAACATTCTTTGTGAAATCCGAGGCTAAAGAGAAGCAAAGATGGGGCTTAACTGCAGGAAACTGAGTAAATTTTATATAAAAGAATTGCAGAGTGTGATTAACTTGGTGAGGGGTATAATAGCTGGACTGCTTCTTTCATCATGAATTTTTTTTTTTTAATTCCATACATGCTTTATTATCAATACCAATTTAACACTTCTGAAGACATTACAGAAAGAAGACATCAGAAATCAATACAGAGATGGATTTCGTACAGATGGCGGCATTTGATGAGGCATGTTGGCCAATGAAGTTGATATGGGAAAGAGGGAAAGAATTAACCATGCATTTACATCGGATTCTCCCCCGAAGTCATTTGGGTTCCAAAAAGGAGAATATGGATACCAAATATGGGTTTTTAGCTCGAACAATGAAAAATATTCTGTGGTCTGGGACACTTTTTGCTCATACTGGAAAGTGAAAACTCCATTCGGCCCTGTTTTACATTTCATTGGACCTCTGTTTATTGATGGAACAAGTAAAGGATTATATGTACCACCATCACTTACTGTCATTGTATCAGATACACATATTTTAATGCCTGCTCGAGCTTCAATGGTGGATGAAAACATTTTAAAAATTTCCCGTTTTGTTATGAACTCTATATAATACAGTGATGTATATGATAAATACATTTGATTTATAAAGGTGTTTTACTTTATATATACTTTGTTGCAAATTTACATTTTTCCCCTACAGGTGTTCATATCTCTTATCTAGGTATCTCATGTTAGAAAAAAAATAGTTAATAGGATTTATATGCATTTACATGTTGTTATAAACATCAATTATGCAGTCATTTTCTTCATTTAAATATATAGTATGGCACCCTCTTGTGTTCAAAGTGTATATCAATGTGCAGGTCCAGCTAATGTGCTTAGTGCTGCTGGACATGCATGCTCGGTCTCTCTCCTCTGTTTACTGTAGACAAGCCAATAACTGTCTGCAATGGTTCTCAGGTAAAAAGCCGAGCTTTAGCAGTAGCCAGGGGCGTACATAGAAATCATGGGGCCCCATAGCAGAAATTCTAATTGGGTCCACCCTCCCAAAAAAAAAATAATTGTCAACGTCACAGAAGACCATATCTCACAACTTTTCAGCCTTTACATAGTCATTTTCCTCCTGCTGAAGTCCTAGATTCCTCTTTCAGTGCCCCCATAAAGTATAATGCCAACAAAAGTGGCCACCAAACATAATATGATACCCCCACAGTGAATTCCTCCACATTAGCCTCCACATGCACAGTATAATGACTCAACTGTACCCCACCTCAATTCCTAATGCAAAGTATGGTGACCCTAACACAGTATAATCCCCCAACTGTGGCCCTCACACAGCCCTCCATGCAGAGTAATGGGTCTACATACAGTTTAATTGCCCCATACTATATAATGGCCCTGTAAAGAGTATAATGGCCCCCACACAGCCCTCCACACAGTATGATGGACCCCATACAAACCTTCATACTGTATACTTTCTTGCATACAGTATAATGGCCCTCCAAATATTAAAATGGTCCCCCACATAGTCTTCCATATAATGTAATGCAACCCCTCATAATTCTCCATATAGTATAATGCACCCCCTTAATCCTCTATATAGTATAATGCGCCCCATGATCCTCCATATAGCATAATGCACCCACCATAATCCTCCATATAGTATAATGCATTCCCCATAGTCCTCCATAGAATTTCATGCACTCCCATGGTCCTTCATAGAATATAATGCACTCCCTATGGTCTGTCATACAATATAATGCACCCCTCAAGGTCCTCCGTACAATATAATGCACCTCCATTGTCTTCCATACAATATAATGCACTCACCATGGTCCTCCATACATTATAATGCACCCCCATGGTCCTTCATAGAATATAATGCACTCCCCATGGTCTTCCATACAATATAATGCACCCCCCATGGTCTACCATACAATATAATGCACCTCCCATTATCCTCCATACAATATAATGCACCCCCCATGGTCCTCCATACAATATAATGAACCCCCATGGTCCTTTATACAATATAATGCACTTGCCCTGGTCCTCCATATAATATAATGCACCCCTCAAGGTCCTCCATACAATATAATGCACCCCCATTGTCTTCCATACAATATAATGCACTCACCATGGTCCTCCATACATTATAATGCACCCCCATGGTCCTTCATAGAATATAATGCACTTCCCATGGTCTTCCATACAATATAATGCACCCCCCATGGTCCTCCATACAATGTAATGAACCCCCATGGTCCTTTATACAATATAATGCACTTGCCATGGTCCTCCATATAATATAATGCACTGCCCATGGTCCCACATACAATATAATGCACCCCCTATGGTCCTTCATACAATATAATGCACTCCCCGTTGTGCTCGGTAGAGTATAATGGACCCCCCATGGTCCTCCATACAATATAATGAATCCCCATTTTCCTCTATACAATATAATGCACTTGCCCTGGTCCTCCATATAATATAATGCACCCGTCATTGTCCTCCATACAATATAATGAACCCCCATTTTCCTCTATACAATATAATGCACTTGCCCTGGTCCTCCATATAATATAATGCACCCGTCATGGTCCTCCATACAGCATCATTTTTGAAACACCATTTTTTTATTGTTAGGAATTTATAAGGGTTAAAAGTTGGCCAGCAATTTCTCAATTTTCCAACAAAATTTACAAAACCATTTTTTTGTAGGGAGTGCATCACATCTGAAGTGACTATGAGGGGTCTATATGACAGAAATTACCCATACGTGACACCATTTTAAAAACTGCACCCCTCAAAGTGCTCAAAGCCACGTTCAATACGTTTATTAACCCTTCAGGTGCTTCACAGGAATTAAAGCAATGTGCAAGGAAAAAAATTAAAATTGAACTTTTTCCCACAAAAATTTCGATTTAGCTCCAAATTTTGCATTTTCACAAGGGTAACAGGAGGAAATGGGCTATATAATTTGTTGTGCAATTTCTCTGACAGCAATCAGAGAGCGGGATCAATGAAATGGGTCCCTGCATTTCTGTCAGTGGAAGCTGTCTGCATGGAGCAGTCACTGTTTGATTTCACACACTGACAGCTTAAATTCATGAGGGACATAGCTCGTCATGATGCGGGAACTGACACTTGCTCATGAAGTGCTATGTTCATCATTCATCGTTAAGGGGTTAAAGGGAAACTGTAAGATAAAAAAAACAGGATGAGTTGTAGTTTTTAATGACAACTTTTTACCATATAATGTTCTGTTAAATGGGAAAACAAATCCAAGTGGGGTGAAATGGTGAAAAAAATGCAATTTCTTCACTGTTTTTTGGGGATTGTTTTTACAGAAGTCATTCTGCAGCAAAATTTACTTGCTAATATGATTCTCCCAGTGAGTATGATTACAATACCAAACTTTTTTTTATATTTTAAGGGGAAACAGTCATGTAAAAAAATCTATTAACCTGCAGATATGAGGTTAATCTGCAGGTTAATAGCGTTCTAAAGCTGCCTGGTTCACGCACTGAGAGCGCCACTGCCAGAAGGGAATTACCTTTATTCTTTGCAGCAGCCTCAGGCTTTCAACCATAGGGGTATGGCTAGTGCAGCTTCAGTCACTGCTCAGTGCATAATGAGCGATGGCTGTAGCTGCGCCCCGGCACTGTTTGACAGCCAGCTCTAATGCTGAGCTCTAATGTTGAGCCGGCTGTCAGTCAGTGCCAGGGCGTGGTTTCAGCCACCACTCACTATGACGGAAGCTACACCGGCCGCACCAGTATGACTGAAAGCCCGAGGCTGAAGAGAGGAATAAAGTTAATTTCCTCCCGGCTGCAGGGCTCTCAATGTGGGCACCGGACAGCTTTAGAACGCTATTAACATGCAGAGTTACCCCATATCTGCAGGTTAATAGCATTTTTTTAACATGAGAGGTTTCCTTTAATAGTTAAGAAAATTCAGAACCTTCTTTAACAAAAAAGGTTATTGTCACTATTTTCTGAGACTGGTAACCTTTTCTATTTATTTTTTTGTCCAAGGAACTGGGTGAAGGCTTATTTAATTGGTTTAATTGTTTTTTATTGTATGTTTGGGGAGAAGCGCAGAAACCAAGAGATGTTTCATTTTTTTGCCTTCCACCATTTAACGTCCACTTTAAGTACTTTTATATGTTGAGCCTTTTAGCACAGAAATAATATGTTTACTCTTGTACTGCAGTGTGTAAGACGTGCCGGTGACTCACTGACACAGCCTGTTAGACCCTGCTTATAGCAGAATCTAACAAACCACCGTACTGTGGGGTCATCAGATGACCTTGGGGTACCATGGCAATTATCACCATCAGCGATTAGGATCACGGGGGGGGCGATGGTATCAAACGCAATCTTTAAAACCCCTTTTAACAACTTAGGTGCTGTTGTCGCAATTGACAGTGGAAACGGGTTAATTGGGCCCGATCGGTTCCAAAACCGGTAGGGGCCGAAGCTGCAAGGTGTCAGTTGTCATATACAGGTGTCACTCATGAGATTTTTGCCCACTGGCAGGCGCTATGCACTTATTCCTAATCGCCGATCAGGAATGAGGCCTCTTTATGACTGATGTTTTAATGTGTATTGGTGGTTGTTAAAGGGAATCTGTCACCACTTTGGAGTTAACAGACCTCTACTATGGGCATATAGAGTATAAAAAAGTAAATCTATACATACCTGTATGGCCCATGGTAGAGGTCTGAATGCAGAGAAATGTAGTTTTATCTCCTTGGCTTTTCACAGGCTTGGCGTTCCCCGGATGCCAAGCTATCTCCGCCCATCTCCTTGTTCTTCCACCAATTCCCCGCCTATGTACACGTTTACCATATTTCCCCCCCTCCCTGCACGTCACAGGGCCCTGTGACATGCGCTTTTTTCCCCCTCACCTCCCGGCGCATGCACAAAGCGCAGCTCACAGGGAGCGTGCTTTGTTTCCTCCCAGGCCCGTTTGGCTGAGTACAGTGCAGCAGTGTTCTATTGCGCAGGTGCCGGGGAGTCACTGTGAAAGTCTCATTTATACTAACATAAGCCCATCTTTTTATAGGGAGAGCTTGGTTACATAAGAGATTGCATAATGGTTGCATAACTATTTGCATGAGTATTGGTAAGACAATGATTTGGCAGAAATACTGATTTTGTGAGATGATGGATTGTCTTTATGGCACCTGAACTACTGTACGTCTCAAATACCAGCGTAAATAGTTTGTCCTTGGCAGAATAGAAGCCTGGAGTTTCTCATTGTTCCATCTCAAAAGGGAAATTTTATCTTCACTTCAGCAGCCAAACTCCCATCCAGTCAAGGCCAAATATTGCACAATATAGTACAAACAAGGATGAAGTGGAGATATATGATAACGCCACTAAAGAATATTCAAGAAACAAAAATCAAAATGAAAAGGAAATGTAACAATTTCTTTCACAATTCCCCTTTTTTATCATCTTGCATACCTTTCTAAAATACCTTCCCTGCCTCACCATCACAGGTCTGCAAGACAACCCTACTACATAAGGTCCAAGGCTAAACCTATGTAAATTATGGGATGATAGTCCTGCACAGCATCTATTCAGATGAATCTTGTTAGTCAGACTTTCTATGCCTATCTACCATTACTCTAACAGTTTAAAACAATGTATCAATATTATAATAAAAGATATATAATTGATTTATAACTGCAAACATTATAGATGATATAGTCCATATGAATAAAAGATTAACCACTGAGTGACCACCAATATGACTTAAAACTGACCTGAGCTATAAGTGAATTTAGCATCCTCCTACGGGTGAAAATGCAGCAGCTGTCGGCTGTACACTATAGCTCACTTTAATTACAAATTCCCTAACGTATCATCCCCAGTCTGACTTCTTGCCTCTTTTTTTTAAACTTCCAATGGAATTTTGTTTGAGAACTCCCAATGCATGCTGAGATACTCAAATGAGCCCTCATCAGGGGGCAGAGGCTGCAGTCACCTCCGCAGCCTCTGCTCCCTCCCAAAAACAAAGCGGCATCAGCGACGTCTGTTTCAGGGCTGGGCTAGTCCTTACTCTAATGATAATATGTCAGTTGTAAATTCTGACGTATTCTCACTATGAGCTTCCTGTGCTATATTCTTTTGAACTCACAGTGCGCTCCCTTGCCAGCTCTAGAGAGAAATGACAAGCCAGAAGGAGAGAACAATATAACAAAGAGAAGCCCAAAAAGGTTATATATAAAAATGCAAAAAGTTTATTTAGAACAATTTAAAAACTGTAGTAGCAGGTCACCAAGAAAATTCCAGGAGACAGTGCAGATAGACCAACGCATTTCAGCTTAGCGCCTTATTCTAGAGAGAAATGACAAGCCAGAAGGAGAGAGAACTCTCAGTAAAAATTGTAAGGAGACCACGAAGCAAGCAAGGACTAGCCCATCCCCTGAAACACAGGTCACAGATGACGCTTTGTTAAAAGGTCCGCAGCCTCTGACTCCTGATGTTGTCCCGTGTGAGTATCCCAAAATTCACTGGAATTCTCAAATGAAACGTCATTGGTGTTGCACAGCTTCTGGATACCCACAGTTACGGTAGAAATTTCACAGAGCAGATTACATGGGATAACAAGCTTTTGCTTCTCAGAACATGAGGTAAAGGGAAAAACGCGCAGTCACTCAGTACTGCATCAGGAAGTAAGAACAAAACAGAAAGTACAAGAGAGACTTTTTTTCTTTTACAATACAGTAAACAAGGAAACTTTGCACAACATCGCCATCTACTGTCAGATCAGCATAAAGTCCCCCTTCACACAAAGAAGTCCACAACTGTTGCATATACCAACACCCTTTCTCAACAGTAAGGACTTATTCAGTCAAACCTAATTTCTTCATTATTCTCTGATGTTTTTCAGCATTCAATGCCTTTGTGAAAATGTCTGCTGTCATATATTCAGTTGGACAATATTCTAATTTCAGGATTCCTTGTTCCTGATGGTCCCTCAAGAAATGATACTTAACATCAATGTGCTTGGTTCTTGGGTTAACTCTTTCCATTTGAGCAAGAACAAGACATCCCTGATTGTCCTCATTTATTTTTGTTGGATCCAACTGCGCTTGTCCTACGTCTGTTAGCGATTGTCTTAACCACAGAACTTCTTGACACGCATGTGCTGCTGCAACATATTCTGCTTCTGTTGATGACAGCGTTACTATTGATTGTTTTTTACTAGTCCAACTAATTGGTCCACCTGAGAGAAAGAAAAGATAGCCACTGGTAGATTTTCTGTCAGTTGGATCTCCAGCCCAATCTGCATCAACGTATCCAGTTAAAATGCATTCATCACTTGTAGGCAGTTTCAGTTTAACATTGCTGGTTCATTTCAAATAACGTATTACTCTCTTCACAGCATTCCAATCCGCTTTATTTGGCTTGGACACTTTTCTACTCAGAATTCCTACTGCTGCTGCAATGTCTAGCCTTGTAACAGTCGCTAGATACAGTAATTTTCCTATCGCCATTCTGTACTCTTCATTATTTGGTAACACATTTTTCTCACTACTCATCTCTTTAAGATAATTAGTTTCCATTGGAGACTTTGCTGGTTTTGCACCCTTCAATCCAAATGTTTCAGTTATGTCTTGAATCATGTGATTTTGATTAATTAGGAAACTTCTATCTTCTTCTCTTTCTATCTTCATTCCTAAGTACGGTTTCACATTTCCCAAGTCTTTGATCTCGAAATGTTGATTCAGGATTTTTAGTTTGTCCTCTTTATCTCTTTCTTTTTCAAAACAAACTAAAATGTCATCAACATATATGAGTACATAGATCTATCTGTCCATTAGTCTTTTTGTGTACAGGCAAGTATCAGCTTTGCTTCTTTTAAATTTTTCATTTGTGAGCACCTCTGTGATTTTATCATTCCACGCTTTAGCAGCTTGTTTTAAACCGTATATACTTTTCTGTAATTTGCAAACCATGTTTGGGTTACTTTCATCTTTGAATCCTGGAGGTTGTTCCATGTAAATATCTTCTGTTAAGCTTCCATTCAAAAATGCTGTCTTTACATCCAGATGTTTCAGTTCCATTTGTTTCATTTCTGCAACTGCAAACAAAGTTCTTATTGTAGTATGTTTGACAACTGGAGCAAATGTTTCATCATAGTCTTCTCCATATTTTTGAGAATAACCTTTAGCTACGAGTCTTGCTCGGCATCGTTCAGCTGTGCCATCTGTTTGTTACTTTAATTTAAAAACCCATTTACATCCTATAGCTTTTCTTCCTTCTGGTAATTCTGTTAGTGTCCATGTTTTTGAGTCATGCATGGATTTTATTTCTATTTCTGTTGCCTCTATCCATTTATTGGCTTCTTCTTCAGGAAGTCGAGATATGTCTTACCAAGAGGTACAGTACAGACCAAAAGTTTGGACACACCTTCTCATTTAAAGATTTAGCCCACGTCCCTGAGTATACCGTGTGGTGCTCACCCATATGGCCGGTGACTCGGGGCCTTCGGTTAGCCTCCGTTCCACGATGAATGTGCTGGTCCCTTGCTTGTGACCATGCCTCCGGGCTTCTATGGCCAGAGGACCTGGACTCCCCTGCCGGTTGGATTCTGCTGCTGGACCTGGATGTCCCCACAGCCTCGGACTCCGTGTCCGGTCTTAGATTCTTCTGCCAGCTATCTGGCTTCCAGCCCCTGGCACTCGCTCCTGCTCCTACAGAGCTCCTAGTTCTTGCTTTCCCTCTCCAGGCTCTGACTCACCTAATCCCGCCCCAGACCCAGTTTATAAGGGCAGATTCCTCCCCTCCCAGGTCTGGGCGGGCGGTGTTGCATGCTTAGGGCTCCTGACCAGAGAAACCTCCCACTTGCTCTCAGACGTAATATTTCTATTACTGTGGTAACCAGACCCCTGGGGTGCCACACATACAGTACAGACCAAAAGTTTGGACACACCTCATTTAAAGATTTTCTGTATTTTCATGACTATGAAAATTGTACATTCACACTGAAGGCATCAAAACTATGAATTAACACATGTGGAATTATATACTTAGCAAAAAAGTGTGAAACAACTGAAAATATGTCTTATATTCTAGGTTCTTCAAAGTAGCCACCTTTTTCTTTGATGACTGCTTTGCACACTCTTGGCATTCTCTTAATGAGCTTCAAGAGGTAGTCACCGGAAATGGTTTTCACTTCACAGGTGTGCCCTGTCAGGTTTAATAAGTGGGATTTCTTGCCTTATAAATGGGGTTGAGACCATCAGTTGTGTTGTGCAGAAGTCAGGTGGATACACAGATAGTCCTACTGAATAGACTGTTAGAATTTATGGCAAGAAAAAAGCAGCTAAGTAAACAAAAACGAGTGGCCATCATTACTTTAAGAAATGAAGGTCAGTCAGTCCGAAAAATTGGAAAAACTTTGAAAGTGTCCCCAAGTGCAGTTGCAAAAACCATCAAGTGCTACAAAGAAACTGGCTCACATGAGGACCGCCCCAGGAAAGGAAGACCAAGAGTCACCTCTGCTGCTGAGGATAAGTTTATCCGAGTCACCAGCCTCAGAAATCGCAGGTTAGCAGCAGATCAGATTAGAGACCAGGTCAATGCAACACAGTGTTCTAGCAGCAAACACATCTCTTCAACAACTGTTAAGAGGAGACTTTGTGCAGCACGCCTTCATGGTAAAATAGCTGCTAGGAAATCACTGCTAAGGACAGGCAACAAGCAGAAGAGACTTGTTTGGCCTAAAGAACACAAGGAATGGACATTAGACCAGTGGAAATCTGTGCTTTGGTCTGATGAGTCCAAATTTGAGATATTTGGTTCCAACCACCGTGTCTTTGTGCGACGCAGAAAAGGTGAACAGATGGACTCTACGTGCCTGGTTCCCACCGTGAAGCATGGAGGAGGAGGTGTGATGGTGTGGGGGTGCTTTGCTGGTGACACTGTTGCGGATTTATTCAAAATTGAAGGCATACTGAACCAGCATGGCTACCACAGCATCTTGCAGGGGCATGCTATTCCATGCGGTTTGCGTTTAGTTGGACCATCATTTATTTTTCAACAGGACAATGACCCCAAACACACCTCCAGGCTGTGTAAGGGCTATTTGACCAAGAGGGAGAGTGATGGGGTGCTGCGCCAGATGACCTGGCCTCCACAGTCACCAGACCTGAACCCAATCAAGATGGTTTGGGGTGAGCTGGACCACAGAGTGAAGGCAAAAGGGCCAACAAGTGCTAAGCATCTCTGGGAACTCCTTCAAGATTGTTGGAAGACCATTTCCGGTGACTACCTCTTAAAGCTCATCAAGAGAATGCCAAGAGTGTGCAAAGCAGTCATCAAAACAAAAGGTGGCTACTTTGAAGAACCTAGAATATAAGACATATTTTCAGTTGTTTCACACTTTTTTGTTAAGTATATAATTCCACATGTGTTAATTCATAGTTTTGATGTCACGCTGTCTCTGTGTACTGGAGGTAGGGGGCCTAAGCTGACCCTAAGCTGGGGCCCTGACTAATCCCTCTACCTGGAGGTACTGTTAAAGGTACAGAGGTCCAGGCCGCCAGCGTAACCCCTACCTCCCGAGGATCCCTGCACCTAAGTAATCTAGTCCTGAGAAGGACCCCTGATCACAACAAAAGGGGACAGGTAATAATATGCCCACACTCAGTACTTAGACAAACGAGACAGTACAAGGGTAAAACCAAAACCACCTTGCATACAAAAACTACACAACTACAACAGAGGGAACACCAACGGGAAAGGAGATAAATGATAAAGCGAGGAAGGGAAAAAACGCTCCAAATACACTTAGCTCTTAAACTCCAAATACCACGATCCGCTCTGTTAGTCTGCATGAAATGCTTTCACCGACACTTCCCCAACAGACCGGCAGGCATTTGAAGGAGTCCCACTACAGCAGCATTGATTGCAGCTGGGCGAGGCTGGACCTCGTCTAGCACAGAGAGAGAGAGAGTTAACTCCCTCAGTGCCGAAAAACACAAAGCACCAAAAACTCAGCTGCGAGAAGTCAGGCTGTGTAATCGTGACGATCTTCGTGGCGACACACCCGTGACATTTGATGCCTTCAGTGTGAATGTACAATTTTCATAGTCATGAAAATACAGAAAAATCATTAAGTGAGAAGGTGTGTCCAAACTTTTGGTCTGTACTGTACATCTCATGAAAGTGATTGGTGCGCACCATGTATACGATGCGTGTATACGATATACGATGTGTGTACACCGTGTAAATGATGTGTGTGCATCGTGTATCCAATGTGTGTGTACCGTGTATATGATAGGTTTACACTGTGTAAATGATGTGTTTGAACTGTGTATACGATGTGTGTGCACCGAGTATCCAATGTGTGCTCACTGTGTATCCGATGTGTGTGCACCTTGTAAATGATGTGTTCACACAGTGTAAATGATGTGTGCACACCCTGTATCCAATGTGTGTACCATGTATCTGATGTGTGTACCGTATATCTGATGTGTGTACCGTGTATCTGATGTGTGTACAGTGTATCTGATGTGTGTACCGTGTATCTGATGTGTGTACAGTATATCTGATGTGTGTACCGTGTATCTGATGTGTGTACAGTATATCTGATGTGTGTACAGTATATCTGATGTGTGTACCATGTATCTGATGTGTGTACCGTGTATCTGATGTGTGTACCGTGTATCTGATGTGTGTACAGTATATCTGATGTGTGTACAGTATATCTGATGTGTGTACAGTGTATCTGATGTGTGTACAGTATATCTGATGTGTGTACAGTGTATCTGATGTGTGTACAGTATATCTGATGTGTGTACCGTGTATCTGATGTGTGTACCGTGTATCTGATGTGTGTACAGTATATCTGATGTCTGTACAGTATATCTGATGTGTGTACCATGTATCTGATGTGTGTACCGTGTATCTGATGTGTGTACCGTATATCTGATGTGTGTACCGTGTATCTGATGTGTGTACAGTATATCTGATGTGTGTACAGTATATCTGATGTGTGTACCGTGTATCTGATGTGTGTACCGTATATCTGATGTGTGTACCGTGTATCTGATGTGTGTACAGTATATCTGATGTGTGTACAGTATATCTGATGTGTATACCATCTATCTGATGTGTGTACAGTATATCTGATGTGTGTACAGTATATCTGATGTGTGTACAGTGTATCTGATGTGTGTACCGTGTATCTGATGTGTGTACAGTATATCTGATGTGTGTACCGTGTATCTGATGTGTGTACAGTATATCTGATGTGTGTACAGTGTATCTGATGTGTGTACAGTGTATCTGATGTGTGTACCGTGTATCTGATGTGTATCTGATATCTCTGCTGTACCGTCTGTCTAAAGATGAGAGCTCATCTAGAAAACTCAGGATGAACAATGTCATAGATCCCAACCAGATAAGCTAATGAAACACTACACAATGAAATTCATAATTGTACCCATAGACCGTGAACGGAATATAGATTTACCCTGATACAGAGCAATACACATGTTTTAGCCTATTTTATGTCTTGGATTCTGTACAAGAACCAGGAAACTCAGGATGCACAATGCTTCTGTATACATGCATAAGTGAAATGTATTTTTCTGTCAGTATATTTCATTGATATGTCACTAGGTTATATGTATAGCATTGTTTACCCTGAGCTTTCTGATTCAGAAGTAATAAAACTGACACACTTATATTGTTATGTATTAGAGAAAATTTAAACTCCACTTAGGGTCTATGGGAATAACAATGAATTTCTTTGTATAGAGCAGGGGTCTCAAACTCAGCTGGGCATATGGGCCGCACACGGAAAAACATTTAATTTGGGAGGCCGCATTATTTGCTTGACAAAGTGACATTTTTAGTGATACCATTTTATTTTCTATACACCTTTTGAACTGGTCCTCATCTTGCAGACATGGTCTCCCCTCCAGGTCCCCCATATTGCAGACATAGTCTCCCCTCCAGGTCCCCCATATTGCAGACATGGTCTCCCCTCCAGGTCCCGCATATTGCAGACATAGTCTCCCCTCCAGGTCCCCCATATTGCAGACATGGTCTCCCCTCCAGGTCCCCCATATTGCAGACATGGTCTCCCCTCCAGGTCCCCCATATTCCAAACATGGTCTCCCCTCCAGGTCCCCCATATTGCAGACATGGTCTCCCCACTAGGTCCCCCATAATGCAGACATGGTCTCCACTCCAGGTCCCCCATAATGCAGACATGGTCTCCCCTCCAGGTCCCCCATATTGCAGACATAGTCTCCCCTCCAGGTCCCCCATATTGCAGACATGGTCTCCCCTCCAGGTCCCTCATATTGCAGACATGGTCTCCCCTCCAGGTCCCCCATATTGCAGACATGGTCTCCCCTCCAGGTCCCCCATATTGCAGACATGGTCTCCCCTCCAGGTCCCCCATATTGTAGACATGGACTCCCATCCAGGTCCCCCATATTGCAGACATGGTCCCACATCCAGCAGACATGGTCTCCCATCATGGTCCCCCATATTGCAGACATGGTCCCCCATCCAGGTCCCCCATATTGCAGACATGGTCCCCCATCCAGGTCCCCCATATTGCAGACATGGTCCCCCATCCAGGTCCCCCATCCAGCAGACATGGTCCCCCATATTGCAGACATGGTCCCTCATCCAGGTCCCCCATATTGCAGACATGGTCTTCATATTGCAGACATGGTCTCCCCTCCAGGTCCCCCATATTGCAGACATGGTCTCCCCTCCAGGTCCCCCATATTACAGACATGGTCTCCCCTCCAGGTCCCCCATATTGCAGACATGGTCTCCCCACTAGGTCCCCCATAATGCAGACATGGTCTCCCCTCCAGGTCCCCCATAATGCAGACATGGTCTCCCCTCCAGGTCCCCCATATTGCAGACATAGTCTCCCCTCCAGGTCCCCCATATTGCAGACATGGTCTCCCCTCCAGGTCCCTCATATTGCAGACATGGTCTCCCCTCCAGGTCCCCCATATTGCAGACATGGTCTCCCCTCCAGGTCCCCCATATTGCAGAAATGGTCTCCCCTCCAGGTCCCCCATATTGTAGACATGGGCTCCCATCCAGGTCCCCCATATTGCAGACATGGTCCCACATCCAGCAGACATGGTCTCCCATCATGGTCCCCCATATTGCAGACATGGTCCCCCATCCAGGTCCCCCATATTGCAGACATGGTCCCCCATCCAGGTCCCCCATATTGCAGACATGGTCCCCCATCCAGGTCCCCCATCCAGCAGACATGGTCCCCCATATTGCAGACATGGTCCCTCATCCAGGTCCCCCATATTGCAGACATGGTCTTCATATTGCAGACATGGTCTCCCCTCCAGGTCCCCCATATTGCAGACATGGTCTCCCCTCCAGGTCCCCCATATTGCAGACATGGTCTCCCCTCCAGGTCCCCCATATTGCAGACATGGTCTCCCCTCCAGGTCCCCCATATTGCAGACATGGTCTCCCCTCCAGGTCCCCCATATTGCAGACATGGTCTTCCATCCAGGTCTCCCATATTGCAGACATGGTCCCCCATCCAGGTCCATCATATTGCAGACATGGTCCCCCATGTTGCAGACATGGTCCCTCATCCAGGTCCCCCATATTGCAGACATGGTCTTCATATTGCAGACATGGTCTCCCATCCAGGTCCCCCATATTGCAGACATGGTCCCCCCTCCAGGTCCCCCATATTGCAGACATGGTCCCCCATATTGCAGACATGGTCCCCCATCCAGGTCCCCCATATTGCTGACATGGTCCCCCCTCCAGGTCCCCCATATTGCAGACATGGTCCCCCATCCAGGTCCCCCATATTGCAGACATGGTCCCCCCCTCCAGGTCCCCCATATTGCAGACTTGGTCCCCCATATTACGGACATGGTCCCCCATCCAGGTCCCCCATATTGCAGACATATCCCCCATCCTGGTTCTTATGTTGCAGACATGTCCCCCATCCAGGTCCCCATGTTGCAGACATGTCCCCCTTCCAGGTCCCCCCCCATACTGCGCACAGTGCCCCCCCTATACTGAGCACAGGTCCCCTGTGCTGTATTTCACATGACAGAGGAAAAAAAAAAGTGTTCACCTGTCCTCCGTTCCCTCAGAGTCCTTTCTGCACCTGTGGCCCCCAGGCACAGACCCCGTAACGATAGCGGCTCTTTCCAGCAGCCGCCGACATCAGCGCTGTAATGCAGTGTATTGCCGCACAGAGACCGGCTCTCTGCACAGCAATACCAGTGTCAGCCGCCGGCCTATCAGAGACCAGCAGCTGACATCTGCTCATGGCAGTGACGTCATACGCTGCTGCGCTGGGATGCAGATGGCAGCTCCTAGCCTCTGATAGGCCGGCGGCTGACACTGGTATTGCTGTGCAGAGAACCGGTCTCTGTGCGGCAATAAACTGCATTACAGCACTGGTCGGCGGCTGCTGGAGAGAGCCGCGATAGTTAGGGGGTCTGTGCCTGCGGGCCGCAAGAAGCAGCCAGAGGGGCCGCATGCGGCCAATGGGCCGCGTATTTGATACCCCTGGTATAGAGTATCATCAGCTTATCTGTTCGGCATCTATAGCATTGTTCAGGCTGGACATGCTGGTTCATGAACTGTATGACAGAAGTATAATAAAGATTGACAAGCATGTTTTACTATGTATCAGTGCAAATTTATATTTCATTCCATATATTTTATTAATATTTCATTGAGTGGGATGTATAGAGTAGCATTGTGCATCCTGAGACTCCTGATTCATGTACAGAATGCCAGACATAAAATACACTAACACACGTGTATTCCTATGTAATAATAAGTATATATTTCATTGATGGTTTCTTGGGTACAAATTGGGTATGAATGGTATGAATGTGATTCATGTCAGTGTCCCATTCCCTGATGAAGCCGCACCTGTGGTGAAACATGTTGGGGAGACTTGTGATTTAATGTCTGTTTGTCCTATTCTGTTATAAAGTTGGTGACTTCCCGGGTGTTATCCATATCAAATATAGGTGTATACCTTATAATATGAGATTGAACAGATTAGGGACAATATTTTAGTAATACCCTATAGCAATTTTTCTACAATTATAAATTAAAGTTACATTTTATGACTTATTAGTGAGGGATTCCAATATGGGGTCTGCCCCTTTTTGTTATTTTGTAAAAAGGGTTCATAAATTCAAGGTATGATTTAAATATCATTAATCATATATGTCCAAACAAAATTAGTAATGCTAGACACTTTGCCAATAGATTCACATCCCTTATCTGTTACAGCATGAAGCCTTGTCATTGTGGCATGAATAGCCTATATGCTTATATGCTCTTTCCTTTGGATGATTTTTTGCACTTGCACTTATGCTTTGGATATATCTGCATATAGAAATCCTATCTTACTATTTAGATCTGTAATATACTGTCTGTGTCCATCCTTTTTTGGAGGCCTATTGCCCTTTCTTTTTAATTGGTTTCTTGTTTTTATGTATTAATAATAATAAAATTATATTGTAATTATCAAGCTGGAATCTCTTTATATCTGACAGCACTTCTACTAGCTGTAACAGATACGGATTATGAATGATTTAAATATCATATCATGTGACATATTTCTCCATACACAGTTTTACATGTGAACCTCTGAATGATCAGATGCTTCTTCCTTGATTCTGTCATTTATATAAGTCACAGGTGGAATGAACCAATCAGCTGCTTGCTCTGTTTTTCATCATTTCAGAGTGACAGTAGAACCAACCAATCAGATGCTTTCTTTTTCTGCCCCTTGTGAGGTGACAGTTGGAATGTGTCGGTTGGTTCCGGTGAGGAGCTTCTGGTTATATCTGACCCCAGCCCTGGTACTGTGCAGATATGGGACGTCACGTGTCGCCTCTTCTGGGATGTAAATGACAATATATCATGTCTTCTGTAGGGACAGTGTCATGTACAAGCTGATGCATCAAAGTCATAAAAGTCCACGTTCCAGCAGAGATCTCAGCACAAAGACTCAGCGTCTACCGCACAAGTCACCGTCCAATGATCTGCAAGTTACTTCCAGGTAACAGAATATATATGGAAAATTACTGGCAAGACGGTAAATTCAGAGGGTTAAACCTATGTGCAATGTAATTTATTATTTTGACCCACTTAGTGCAGAATTGAAACTGGACAGAATAACTACCTGCCCTAAATGCCAGACACCTAAGACTGTATCTCATGGGTTTTGGTTATGTACTCATTCAGGTACTCAGTGGAGGATTGTCGGGGAGGGGGTGAAAGAAATTTGAGGTCTCAACTCATACTGTTTAATTCATGGTCTGAAGGCAATGATAGAGAAAGAACCAGCCCCGGCACTCACGTGTTGATTAAATGCTTCTTTAATGGCAATCCACATAAAGCAAGACATTTCAGCCTCTCCCAGGCTTTTGTCAATTGTGGCACAACACATTCAACATGATTATATGTCACATATAGCCAAGGAAATGACTTCATATAAATTATCATAAAAAGGAGGAAACAAAAAGAAAAAAATATACAAAACATTCTAGGTATATTGGTTCCTCCTTTTTATGTTAATTTATATGAAGTCATTTCCGTGGCTATATGTGATATACAATCATGTCGAATGTGTTGTTCCACTATTGACAAAAACCTAGGAGAGGCTGAAATGTCTTGCTTTATGAGGATTGCCATTAAAGAAGCATTTAATCAACACGTGAGTGCCGGGCTGGTTCTTTCTATTTGTTCAAGTTGATTCCCCATGTTCACCAGCTTGTATACATAGTGTCGACTATTCATTGACTTTACTTGAAGGCAACGATGGCTCCAAACATTATATGTATCCATCTTGTTTATTACATGTGCTCCAACTTGAAACATTGGTTGTAAGATCAGTTACCACCTTGTCCGAACTAATCACAAAAATATAACAAAAATATTACACACCGATAGGGTAGATGCCGAAAAAAGGAGGAACAAGCAAGTAAATTCCTAACAAAATGGAAGCTACTGTATCTATTTCTAGATATTGCTCAAAGAAAGAAATAACGTAGAAGTGACCTTCTAGAGTCTGAAAGCAAAATTGGCAATTTATTGAGACTTCAATGTCCCAGTTGAATGTAGATGAATATTGTTATGTGTCTTTATGTATTTATGGTAATGATTATAAATTTTGATTTTAGGTTTTGTTACATAGGGATCGCTTTTCTCTGCATTTGATAATGTAATATGTATTGTGATATTCTGAGGCCTGCGTGCCCAACACTCTGTAGATGAGCTCCCTATGTGCGAGCGAGCTTTATATTTTGTGTTGTATTCATTGCATTGTAAAATCAAATAAAAATTACTTACAAAAATGAGTCATACCTAATGATCCTGATTGTAAAGCAACTATTGATTGTATAATTGATTGCGTCTTTGTCATAAAAAGCTACAAATGTTTTAATCTGAGAAAACTAAATAAAAATTCACTGAAAAAAAAATAAAAATGAGTCAGTGGGTCCTACTCTATGGGGAAAGAGCGGACATATTGCCTGTGCTGAGGGGAATAAATATGGATGATACTATAACATAAATAATGGAAGTCTATGAACATCACTGGGAAAAAAGAAAACTAGCAAAATGTTCAAAAACAAAATACATACTGGTACATTGGTGAGCATTCATAGGAGCACAGGACGCACTGCTTATTTTACAGCAGGTTACGAATACTCTTTATTGCAATTTTGAGGAGTATTTTTATACAAGAAGTAATAATTTGCAGTAACTCACATTTATAGTAAACAGGTTTCCATAATGATATGACCCCGCTATATATGCTGGGACACATGCAGGACTGGTTTTAGACAAATTGGGGCCCCCAATCCTGAAATATTCCACCAACAACACTGTTTGGCCACGTGCCCATGTTGAGTATTTGGTCAGTATTTTATATCAGTATTTGTAAGCCAAAATCAGGAGAGGAACAATCAGAGGAAAAGTATAATAGAAACACGTCACCACTTCTGTATTTATCACTCACTCTTGTTTTTGGCTTACAAATACTGATGTGAAATACTTACCAAATACTGAACGTGTGAACGTAGCCTTACACCGGTACTGGTGTAATCAATGTGCCATCAGTGTGTCATTCGTGCGCCGCCTGTGTGTCATCGTGTTTTTCCTGTATGGATACTGGAAATGAAATTACAATGCTTCCACTATGCTTTCAATGTTAAACACATAAACACGGCACATGGACTGTACCCAGGTGCCATCCGTGTGCTGGATGTCTTTACACCCATAGACTTGTATTGGCCCCTGTCATCCGGCTGCCGGGAAAAAAATGGACATGTGAGCAGCACCATAGGTTGAAATAAGGACATTTGGTATCTGTAAAAAAAATGTCACACGTACTGTATGGATGCCACACGTGCCAGAAACAGTGACGTAGGCAGGGGGCCTCAGAGTAGGGTCACACGACCGTATAAAACATCTTTCAGAGTTTCATTCTGAAAAGTGGAACAATTTTTTTCTCACTTGTCTTCCATGTACAATCCGTTTTCTACAGCCGCAGTTATTAACCCTTTACAGAACCATTTACAGTTTCTTATGTTACAGAACTGCAATGTAAAATCGGATCCTATATTGTGGCATCTGATTTTTTAGGATGCACCCATAGGCTTGAATGGGTGTCTCATCTGGTTTATGATAGGAACTAGTGCATGCTGCAATTCGGTCAGTGAAAAAAAAATCACTCATCTGCACTGCCCCATTGGATCACATTGGTCCGAGTGCTGTCTGGTTTTATCACGGTTAACACTCGGACTGAAATTACAGTCATATGAATGAAATCTAACAGTCAAATAGAAAACATTAGCAGAATTTCCGTCTTTTTGTACATCCTACCTCACAAATGGCACAATAAAAAGTGATAAAAAAAAGTCCTATATGTCCCCCAAACTACCCTGCTAAATCCCCTCTGGCTTTAGTGCCGATGCTCCCGTGTCCCTGATAGTCATTATTCAATTTGCAGCTAGAGGTAGAGCCACAAGATCACTGCAGCCAAGTACCACGACTGCCATAGACTTCTAGAGCATCAGTGCTGGAGCCGCGGGGGAGTCATCATTTCATGATAATTATTTTTACACTCGCAGAAAACCCTGTAATGTCTGTTCACTTGCACAGTTTTTCTGCGGATTGTTCTGCATCAAAAACCAGAGTGTTGGCAGGAAAAATTCTGCGTTTTTTCAGCCTTTTCATTTCCCATTCATTTGAATAGGGAAAAAAAAGCTGCAAAAATGCTGGAAGAATTGACATGCAACGGATTTATAAAAAAAAAGTGTCTTGTGGTCTGTGTCTGTCTGTCTGCTGTACTGGGATAGTTTGGAGTTGTATAGTAGACTGCACTATTCCATACTATAGTATGTTCAACCCTTTTCACACTTTTTCTGCAGTGGTCCGGGGGCTCTGCTTGAATCCCCCCAAAATAGGATTCACACAAATTCCCGATGGGGCCACAGACTACAATGACACAAGCGGACTTCAAATGAATTCCATTTGCTTTTTTTCCTGATATTGATCCACTGATTTATTTTCTTAAAGTCCCTGTTTGTGTTTTTTCTTCTAAGTGTCCATTTTTCTTTGGCTGTTGGAACAGACAGACATATACAGAAAAAAATCACACATGGAATTCATTTGAACTTCATTCCTGTCATTGCAGTCTATGGCTCCATAGGAAATTCAGGCAGAAACCACCAGGCTCAGTAAAGAAAAACAGTGTGAACAGGCCCTAATGTAAAACGCTTACATAAGACATAAACTGTGCTTAGAGGTGATCCCTATTATGGTGACACTACAATTACAGAACTATATATGCAGCACATAACAGATATACACTATACATGTACACACATATTTTATATACACTGCTCAAAAAAATAAAGGGAACACTCAAATAACACATCCTAGATCTGAATGAATGAAATATTCTCATTGAATACTTTGTTCTGTACAAAGTTGAATGTGCTGACAACTAAATCACACAAAAATCATCAATGGAAATCAAATTTATTAACCAATGGAGGCCGGGATTTGGAGTCACCCCCAAAATTAAAGTGGAAAAACACACTACAGGCTGATCCAACTTTGATGTAATGTCCTTAAAACAAGTCAAAATGAGGCTCAGTATTGTGTGTGGCCTCCATGTGCCTGTATGACCTCCCTACAATGCATGGGCATGCTCCTGATGAGGTTGCGGATGGTCTCCTGTGGGATCTCCTCCCAGACCTGGACTAAAGCATCCGCCAACTCCTGGACAGTATGTGGTACAACATGACGTTGGTGGATGGAGCGAGACATGATGTCCCAGATGTGCTCAATCGGATTCAGCTCTGGGGAACGGGCGAGCCAGTCCATAGCTTCAATGCCTTCATCTTGCAGGAACTGCTGACACACTCCAGCCACATGAGGTC
This sequence comes from Phyllobates terribilis, assembly GCF_046119375.1. Classification (NCBI taxonomy): domain Eukaryota; kingdom Metazoa; phylum Chordata; class Amphibia; order Anura; family Dendrobatidae; genus Phyllobates; species Phyllobates terribilis. Next base: position 71,755,977 of record NW_027362769.1, read on the forward strand.
TGGCATTGTCCTGCATTAGGAGGAACCCAAGGCCAACGGCACCAGCATATGTTCTCACAAGGGGTCTGAGGATCTCATCTCAGTACCTAATGGCAGTCAGGCTACCTCTGGCGAGCACATGGAGGGCTGTGCAGCCCTCCAAAGAAATGCCACCCCACACCATTACTGACTCACAGCCAAACTGGTCATGCTGAAGGATGATGCAGGCAGCAGATTGCTCTCCACGGCATCTCCAGACTTTGTCACGTGTGTCACATGTGCTCAGTGTGAACCTGATTTCATCTGTGAAGAGCACAAGGCGCGAGTGGTGACTTTGCCAATCCTGGTGTTCTGTGGCAAATGCCAAGCGTCCTGCACGGTGTTGGGCTGTGAGCACAACCCCCATCTTTGGACATCGGGCCCTCATACCACCCTCATGGAGTCGGTTTCTAACCGTTTGTGCAGACTCATGCACATTTGTGGCCTCATTGAGGTAATTTTGCAGGGCTCTGGCAGTGTTCCTCCTTGCACAAAGGCGGAAGTAGCAGTCCTGCTGCTGGGTTGTTGCCCTCCTACAGCCCCCTCCACATCTCCTGGTGTACTGGCCTGTCTCCTGGTAGTGCCTCCAGCCTCTGGATATTACGCTGACAGACACAGCAAACCTTCTTGCCACAGCTCGCATTGATGTGCCATGCTGGATGAGCTGCAGTACCTGAGCAACTTCTGTGGGCTGTAGAGTCCGTCTCATGCTACCATGAGTATGAAAGCACAACAAACATTCAAAAGTGACCAAAACATCAGCCAGAAAGCATTGGTGCTGAGATGTGATCTGTGGTCCCCACCTGCAGAACCACTCCTTTATTAAGGGTGTCTTGATAATTGCCAATAATTTCCATCTATTGTCTATTCCATTTGCACAACAGCATGTGAAATTGATTGCCAATCAGTGTTGCTTCCTAAATGGACAGTTTGATTTCACAGAAGTTTGATTTACTTGGAGTTATATTCTGTTGTTTAAGTGTTCCCTTTATTTTTTTGAGCAGTGTATATACATTATACACATATAAACATATGCTATATACTGCATATATATATACAGACACATACAGTATGTACAAACACATATATAAAGTATATAAACACAGCA